>NC_054380.1:109837818-110037818 GCF_017654675.1 Xenopus laevis | reverse complement strand
GAAAGGATTTCTCTAATACATCTTTTAGGCAAAAGGAGCCCCCCTATAAGATATATTAGATCATTCATCTGACACCCAACTCCTGAATGAAGACAGTATGAAGAGAAACAGATGCTGAGAGAGGGATAGTATAGATAAACTTGATTATTTCAGAAACAGTACAGAATTTTTAATTGATTGTATTTAGAAAGTTTAATATTTCAGTATGATGAAGCTTATATTTTCATTTTTGTGATAGTTCCCCTTTAATGCACCTATTGGTTTCTATTATAGCATAGATTCCCAAGTATACATCATATAACCTCACCTGGCAACGCAAGGCAAATATGTCTAGGAATACTTTGCTTGTCCCTCAACAATTACTGACATTTAAGCATTTCAGCAGCTAAATTCCATATTTACGCATATGTATACAACTGTAAAGGTATTATACGTCACCATTACTGTTATAAAAGTACTTGGCATGTGACCTCATGCCTCTGTCATAGAACTTCTCAGAACTCTAGTGACTATAGAAGTTATTATATTGTCTGTCTTGTGCAAAGCTTGAAGCTCTTTTCCTGCTAGCCAACATTGAACTAGACACTGTACAATGGAACATTGACATTAACTCATTGACAAGACTAGTGAGCTGGATTGATGTGTTTTTTGACAGGGGTAGAAGGGTTCTTCAGAAAGGGCTATTTTTTACTGAAGGCTGATATGACAAGCTGGACCTGATACCCACACTTTTTCTAGCCAGACATATCATGAAGCCTGAAATACATTATGTGCCCCCAGGAGCAAATGTTATGGGTTAAAATGACTACTGACACACTTCTTTTATGTCTATGGAAAAGTTGCTGATGGGTTTTCTCTGGTGAACTTGGAGTTTGTAAGCATTTATTCTATTCTAATGACATTATAACCACTGGGGTACTGTGTCCTAAGACCTTGTGGCCAGGGCCCCTCTTATATCAATGCAAAATAATTAAATATAATATTTATGTTCAGGTTTTGGTCACCCTGTTATAGTTTCAGGAAATCAAATAACTGTTCATCTCAAGTGTCTTTCTGCAGGGATTTAATGAATACCTAGGAAAGCAAATAAGCACCACTCCTAAATAGCATGCTAAAACAACCACCGTGCTGACCTGCCTCCCCCATCTATTGATTTATTAAAACTGTTTGAGAACCTCTGTGCATATATTTGCTGAAGTACACTAAACTATATATATATATATATATATATATATATATATATATATATATATATATATATATATATATATATATATATATATATATATATATACAGTATATATATATATATATATATATAGATATATATATATATATATATATATATATCTATATAAATATAATTTCTTTTAATTGGTTGCCGGCTGTCACCCTTTTTAGGACAACAGAACTTCTTTGCACCTTTATTAATAGACTAAATCATGTTCTACCTACTAAGTTTTGTAAAATAAGTAAGTGAATGTGTCTCTTGTACTTCTCCTTCAAGGCAGGAATATATATACATTTAGGTAGTGTTTTGGAATCAACAGGCCTGCCCATTTGTTTGTCTGTGGGACATTCTCTTTGTTGACCCACCATACCTTCTGAACGACTTCAAAGTTCTAGGGTCATCAATGTTCCAGCACAACTTCAGGAGTCTTTAATCAATCTTTTCTCCATCTTTGCCCTGAACATCTTAAGGTGGCCATACACGGGCCGATAAAAGCTGCCAACAGACCGAGTCGGCAGCTTATTGGCCCCCCGACGGGCTTCCCCGATCGAGATCTGGCCGAAAGTGCGATCCTGCGTTGATGCGGTCCTGCGATTCGACCGCCCGTTCCCGTTTGTTAGGATCCGATCGTTGGGCCCTAGGGCCCACGGTCGGATCAGCCCGATATTGCCCACCGCAAGGTGGGCATATCGGAGAGAGATCCGCTCGTTTGGCGACATCGCCAAACGAGCGGATCTCTCCATGTGTGGCCACCTTTATATACCAATTGGTCAGACAAAAGCAAGCTGTATACGCTTGACAGTTTCCAGTACTGAAATTTTCTGTAATGTATGACATTTATCCTACAGTACAGAGGGAATCCTATTGGATAATCCCAGCCTGCATATCCCGTAGGTAAGTAATTTATCACAAAATATCTATCTACGAACAGATGCGGCCGCGATCCGACTGGGTCTTTTACCCTGCCCGATCAACATCTGGCCGACTTTCGGCCAGGTATCGATCAGGGACGCCCATCGGATGGGCCAATAAGATGCCGACTCGGTCTGTTGGCAGCTTTTATCGGTCCGTGTATGGGGCCCTTTACTGTGAACCCTTGAAGGGTTTCTGTTAAAAATGGTTAATGGCTCTGCTGTTTGCTGCTTGCTCTGGATAGGCTGTAGATAGACAGTCCTGTCAGAGTGAAAACTGGAAGGATTTTGGTGTGAAAATCTATAGTTTCTAGGTGAAATTCTAATTGTGTGTGTGTGTGTGTTGAGTCAATGAGAGGGCAAGCAGGGGCAGATCTATACATTTCCCTCTGTTGAATTGGACCCAATTGCTCTGCACCCAGCCCAGTTGTGTCTGATTTGCAAAATGAATGCCATTGCATGTGTGCCTTATCACAAATTGATGCAGGTGTGCAAAATATTTTCAAAGTCTGTCTACTGTCTTTAGTGTTTTGCAAACAAGTGATGTACTTTGCTGCCATTGCCAGGGACCCTGGAGCTATTACCTGGCAGTAGCTGCAAGTTTTCCCTGCGTCAATTGACACAGCAGAGCCTGAATAAAAATGGAGGAAGGACTGAGTCGTCCTGTGCAGCTACGGTATATGGGAGTTCAAAGAGTGCAATTTGACCCAAGTGCTTTTATTGAAAGTGGCATTACATGCAACTTACTGTGGGGGGAAATCGAAAGTTGCCCATTGCACTTTTTTGTGTGAAATATGTTGTACAATAATGGTTAAATGGAAAACCCACAGTGTTTTTAGTTTGCTGGTAGAACTTTAGTCTACTACAGTAGTCTAATGTTTGGGAAAAAGACGCATTTTCTTTGATATACCCCTCTGCTCCTCAGTGTGCAAAATTTTAAATCAAACAATTCAGACACAATTAAAATCATTGCATGCAAGAGATGTGCAATCAAGTACTTAACATACCTGTTTTAATATACCTACCTTACTGTGTCCCAAACATTATGTTGCCCTGAAATGAGGGGGGATATATGAAAAAAAGGGTAGTCATTTCCACTAAATGACTAAAGTCTGGAATGTGCACTTTAATCATGTCTGAATTGTAGAGGGGTAAATGAAAAGAAAATGTGTCTTTCTTCCAAACATCATGGAGGGCACTGTATAGAGGCAACAGTATAAATAAATCTTTTACCTTAAAAATAACTTCTCCTTTAAACCCAAGCATGTAGTAGAGCATGAAAGTGCCCAGGGGCATAACTACAGAGGTAGCAGACCCTGCGGCTGCAGGGGTGCCAAGGAGGGATAGGGAGCCACCCAAGGCCCTAATTAATGAGCAGTTTCAAAATATATTGGTAAAAACTTCTGGATATGTTGGGGGCCCTAAAATTAATTTGCTGTGGGGCCCAGTATCATCTAGTTATGTCACTGAAATTGCCCTTGGAGTATATCTATTACAGTTTGTAAAGACCTTTCTAGAAGGGAATGCGTCCCATAACCCAGTGTTATTAATAAATATGGCCTATTTTGTCTGTCCAACAGTAGTTAGACGATATAGAGATCTCTAGCTCAGGATATTGACTCATTCCTCTTCCGTCTTCTGTAAAATTGAATTCTGGAGGAAAAAAAAAAACAATATAATTCCTAGATTTTTTTTTTCTTTTATCTTAAATAAGCAGCGGACTGATTCATTTTCCTTGCAAAACAGGAAGCTGGAAAGTACAATAAAAATGTTTTGTATCCCATCCCCAAAAAAACCTTGCTGACAATTCTGTACTACACATGATGATCCAGCAATAATCCCTTTTTTATGTTCCAATGCAGAAATATTTTTGTCATACCTACTTACTAATTATTGTTTAGGTGCTAGTTTGGTGTATGAAGAGATGCTACACATTCCTTTTAAACACAGTTTTTCCATACAATACTAGGTTTTTATAATTAAGTCCTATAAGCTCAGTTGAAAACACATCTCACCATGTTTAGACTACCCCTGTGCTCTCATGGGATATTTTATTCCAAACAAAACCATAACTTTGTATCTCTGTTGCTGCCTGTACATGCCCTAGACAAGAGCTTTGTTTAATGTGCCATCCTGAAGGTTGAAGTAGAATGCCTTGTTAATGTGGAGTCATGCTGTGCTTGCATTTTTAAGTTTTTCCCTGTACTAAAAATGTACCTAGCATACCCATGAAACCTTGGAATAGATCAGGCCATTTTTTGACATCATGTATTCATTTTTATGTGCCTCAGAAAAATGGATTAAGATAAGCTATTAAAGAGACATGAGCCAGGCTGCAAAAACATCCTTTTGAACTTCTGAATCAATGTCTTGCATGGTTATAAGAGCAGCACCTGTTGACCTGAAGGCATGAAAAAGACTTATTACGAATATATGTAAAGTTCAATTGTTAGACACAGATTGCCATGTTATTCATCCACAATGCAGCAGTAGCATCGTTGTTGTTGCCTGCCAAGTAGCATCACCACTAAAATAGGCTCAAATTAACATCCATCAGCAACTTAACACTGATGTTGTGGTGCACATTTTTCCTGGCAATGATAGCTTCCAGCATCAAAATGTCAGCTGTAAAACAGTTGGGTCTGTAGAGCCAATCTGATAAGGCAGGGGTCCCCAATTTTTTATACCCGTGAGCCACATTCAAATGTAAAAAAGAGTTGGGGAGCAACACAAGCATGAAAAATGTTCCTGGGGGTGCCAAATAAGGGATGTGATTGGCTATTTAGCCCCTATGGACTTGCAGTATATATGAAGTTCTATTTGGCAGCACACTTTTTTTTATTTTTAAACAACCAAAACTTGCCTCCAAGACAAGAATTCAAAAATAAGAACCTGCTTTGAGGCCACTGGGAGCAACATCCAAGGGGTTGGAGAGCAACACGTTGTTCACAAGCAGCTAGTTGGGGATCACTGTGCTAAGGGAACCCTGGAATTCAGCAAATCAAGTTTACTGGTATTTTCACTTTTCCCTTGCATGCAATTCTTTAGGGAGTATTGGCATTAGCAGTATTAATATGTGCCAAGATCTAATTCCTGCTTTAGGAATAATTTATAGATCTGTGGACTATGACTATTGACTATGCAAATCCAGATTCCCCATGCTTTGGGGTAAGCATTTTTCTTTTTGGGTCTGGGATTTTGGATTTTCTCACCTATATTGGGATTGTTTAACGTTCTGTGATTAAGAAGTGTGTTGGGTGGCCCTGGCATGCTGTTAGCACCCAATGTGGCAAGTACTATTATTTATGAAACTCTGAGCAGTTGGTCCCACTGGACCATATACATAAATATACTGCAAGGTTCTCGGTGGGCTGTGCTTTTCTGGCTTAACTTTCCAAAATATGGGGGCGTGTCCTGCATGGCGTCCGAGTAGGCAGCAACAACTGCGTGCTCCGTGCGGGGATGTTATAATCCTGCTGAAAACCTGCTTTTTTTACATACCTCTCCATCTGCAAACATCCAGTGACTCCTGTACCCGACTCGGCGGGTCTGATCATGCGGAGAGCCAAACCGAAACCTGCGGCGCAGGACCAAAATACCTCACGCGCCATGCCTTCCCAAAATGGCGCTGATACTCGTGCACGCCGCTGTTCCGATACACGCTCACCAGAGCTGGGGACAAATGCGGCAGGGAGGCTAGCGAAGTTTGCTAGAGACCCTCTGCCTCAACGTGATACCAGGGGCACTCCATCTGCAGCTCAAGGCTCACCCCCACGGTAAGATATGGAGGTAGGAGGGGCACAGCCCCTACACTCAGTGTCCCCTTCTGCAGCCCCAGAACCCACGCTGTCTGAATTATACAAGGCCATTACCTCCAACCATGCGGCCCTAATAGGGAAAATTGATGAGCTAAAGACTGATTTTGCAATCCTGAAACACGGTGTGCAAAATATTAGAGAGAGAACGGGGGAGGCAGAAAGGAGGGTCAGTGACCTTGAAGACTCCGTGGCGCCGTTGTCAGGCCGTATGGCAGCTACAGACAGGCAACTGGCCATTTTGGAGAGTAAAGCTGACGATTTAGAAAATCGCTTAAGGCGCAACAACATTCGAATTCTGGGCCTGCCTGAAAGAGCCGAAGGGGGTGAAACCGAGAAATTTCTGGAACACTGGTTAACTACTACATTTGGCTTTCTCCTCCACATTTGTCGTGGAAAGGGCTCACAGGGTCCCTGGCAGACCTCCACCTCCTGGCGCCCCACCCAGACCGTTAATAGCCCGTATGCTAAACTACAGGGATAGAGATGCAGCTCGGAAAGCGGGCGACATCATGTTTGAAAATCAACGTATCTCCATCTACCCGGACTTCTCCACTGAGGTCAGGAAGCAGAGGGCAAAGTTTACAGAGGCAAAAAGGCAACTGAGGCAGAAACAGCTACCGTATGTGATGATGTTCCCAGCAAGGCTCAGAGTCACAGACAGAGGGAGAACCCTTTTTTTCACATCACCGGAGGAAGTTATAACATGGATGGAAGAGAGACCCAGGCCGTCGCCGAGAGGAGAACAATCAGCTTAACCACTCCTATTTGATCTAGTATCACTTCGATCTCCTTTACCTGCTCTTCGCGGATATTGGTGGGACATGGACGCAACAGTCTATCTACACCCGAGGGCTGTTTTTGCAGTGCATCCTCTACAGGACAGGTAACATAACGTAACATTGACTGTATGCAGGACTTTTGTGTAATTTCCCCCCCCCCCGCACTGGGGTAGCAGATTTTTGGACTATTGTTGCACCTGATCGGGACTCGGTGGGTACACCAACCCCCAAATAGTTAAGAGTTGGACAAGGGTGTAAACCCACTTCAAGCAGGAATATGGAGTGGGTGGGGTGGGAGCGGGTACTAACTAACAGTCTACACACAGGCTTAGTTACACTTTTGGGTATGTTTTTTGTTAATGTTTTTAGATGTTATGGTGTCTTGAATTCTGAGAGCAATGTATGGGCGACCGAAGGGAGGAGCAATCCCACCAATTCTTTTCTCAGGCATACTGTTTGTTATGTGTCTTCACTGCATAATGGCCTCGATTAAGATTATGTCATGGAATGTACGGGGGCTGGGGGACGCGATTAAGAGGCGTCTGGTTTTCGACTTTATACATAGACACAAGCCCCAAATAATTTTCCTGCAGGAGACCCATCTGGTTGGAGGAAAGGTAATGGCACTAAAGAAACCCTGGATAAGTTCGGCTTATCACTCACTTCACTCTAGTTATTCCAGGGGAGTCACTATATTTTTCAGCAGATCTTGCCCTTTTATAATGGAACAAATCATCTCTGATAAGGAGGGGAGATATATTCTTCTCCATGGTACGCTGCGGGGAAAAAAACTCACTTTAGGGAATATATATGTCCCTCCACCGCCCAAGGAGGACTTCCTTCAGGACGTGATGTATAAATTGCTTTCCCTCCCTCTTGCCCCTTTCCTTCTCATGGGGGACTTCAATGTAATAGCAGACGCTGCCCTTGACAAACTCCATCCCCCTAGAGTGTCCTCACCTTTTTTTACCAAATGGACCTCCACGTTCAATCTGATAGATTTATGGCGGGTACGCAATCCAATTTACTTGCTATTCCCCGGGGTATAATACCATGTCAAGGATAGACTTGGCTCTGGGATGTGTGGAACTCAATAAATGGGTCAAGTCTGTGGATATACTAACCAGAGGCATCTCTGATCACTCCCCACTCCTACTTACTTTAATGTCATCCCCCGCTCCGGAGGACAGACTCTGGAGATTGAGCCCCTATTGGGCCAAACATGTTGCTATTCAGGAACCTATTCAATATAGTATATCAGATTTTTGGGATCTTAATGCGAACCTTAGCCCAGTCGACCTCGTCTGGGATGCGTTTAAAGCGCATATCCGAGGTGAATTTATTAGCAACATCGCTGCGACAACGAAAATTCAACAGGCAAATATAACTCAAAAGACACAAAGGGTACTAGCTCTAGAGGCAGCCTATGTAAACTCCCCAACTCTACATACCCAGGAAGCATGGCAACATGGCCAGAGGGACCTAACTCTAGCTCCATTAGAACTTACAAAGAAACACATACTATATCAGCAAGCCAATGTCTTTGAATTTGGCGATAGAAACGGGAAACTTCTGGCCATGTTGTCTAAAGATAAATCAGTAGCCACGACCATACCAGCTGTGAAATTGTTGGACGGTGAGGTGGTCTCTGCCCCGGCCAAAATTAATGAACGATTTGCACACTTTTACTCTGACCTATACCACTCCAAATTAGAGGTCTCCCCTTCGGAGCTGGATGATTACCTAAGGGCAATACCTATGTTTGAGCTGGAGCATCAGGATGCTGCAGCACTAGGACAAGTTATAATGCAAGCTGAAGTGGAGGCAGCGATCTCAGCTCTTCCAAGTGGGAAAACGCCAGGTACAGACGGCTTGCCTGTAGACTGGTATAAACAAAATGTGAACCTCTTAGCCCCCATCCTCACACAATTGTATAATGGGATAATGGAGGACAAGCCCCTACCACTTTCCATGAGAGAGGCCCTGATAATTCTTATCCCAAAACCTGGGAAAGACCCTCTTGATTGCTCCTCATATAGGCCGATTTCCCTTCTCAACGTAGACGCCAAAATTCTAGCAAAGATACTGGCTACTCGGTTGGCACCCCATCTATCTACCGTCATTTCCCCGGACCAAACTGGCTTCATGCCAGGGCGCTCCACGGACATAAATATAAGGAGGTTGTTTACTAATATTGCCACCACCCATGACAATTCAGGGGCTAGGTTGATTGCCTCGTTAGACAACGAGAAAGCATTCGACTCCGTCGAGTGGGAGTACCTCTGGGCCACAATGTCTAGGGTTGGGATACACCCAACATTTATAAAATGGGTTAAAGCACTGTACTATCTCCCAGTGGCAAGGATCCGAACCAACACAAACATATCGAGCACCTTTAAGATCACTAGAGGTACAAGGCAGGGATGCCCCTTATCTCCCTTTTTATTTGCACTAGCTATGGAGCCCTTGGCCTGTAGTGTAAGATCCTCACCTGATATCATGGGCCTCAAACTTGGCGCCTTGAAAGAGGTGATAAGCATGTATGCGGATGACACCCTTCTCTACCTGGCCAATCCGCAGCAAGACCTTTCTACTGCTCTAAGTATTTTTAATACACACACGAAATTCTCAGGTCTTAAGATAAATTGGTCAAAATCAGTGCTCTTCCCACTCGACCCCCTCCCGAACATTGTCCCTCAGCACGCTCCTGGCCTGAACTGGGTGACTTCTTTCAAATACCTAGGCGTGTGGGTCCATGCAGACTTAACTAGATTTGAGGAACTCAATATCCTACCCATCTTACGTACGATGGAGAGAAAAAAAGAGCAGTGGGCCACTCTGCCACTCACCCTCTTAGGCAGGATTAACCTCTTTAAAATGGTGCTATTGCCTAAACTCACGTACATTTTTAGACAATCCCCATTGCTGATAGCATCCTCCACTTTCGTAAAGCTAAAGAGTCATATGCTGTCTATATTCTGGGCTGGGGCGGCTCCTCGTTTAGCCCTCAATACTTTGCAGTTACCCACTAATCAGGGTGGTCTTGCGGCCCCCAATCTATTCCTTTACTACCTGGCTACACAAATATCGGTGGTCAGGAATTGGGCTCTTTCGTCCCATACAAATGCGGCTACGGTGTTAGAGGCACAAGTGTTGGGGTCGTTTGAGGAGCTCCGCAACCTACCATATAGAGGAATTAGATACACCACTAAGGCCTCGCCTCTTATGGGAGCCACCATCAAGGCCTGGCACATTGTTGGACGGTTCTATCCACGTTTACCGCACTGCTGCTCAGTGTTTTCCCCATTGTGGGGTAACCCAAACCTAAAACATCTCTCAGGTCTCCCAGACCCACAGGCCTGGGCTCGGTATAATATCAAATATGTTTCGGATCTTATCTCTGAGGGCAAGCTTCTAAGTTTTCAAGAACTGAAGGATACATTTTCTCTCCCTAACCCCATGCTTTTTAGATACCTGCAGCTCAGACATGCTTGGGAAACCCAATTCCAATCAGGACTTGTAGACACGACTCCAAATAGCTTAGAGGTCAGCATACACAATGTGGATTTAACTAAACCTCTCTCCCACTTTTATGCTCAACTGTCTAGAGTAGGGAATGCCAAACTGTGTAAATTGAAAGTCTCCTGGCAGCATAATATACCAGAGATTGTGGATGAGAACTGGGAAGATATTTTGGAGAATGCTCTTGTAGGGGTGATTAGTAGCAAAGATAAAATGACACAATTGAACTATCTGCACCGCTCCTATATTACCCCACAACGGCTTCAAAACATGAATCCTCTTTTAAGTCCGGACTGCCCCAGGTGCGGACACTCCCCGGCTGATTTCTTCCATATGACTTGGGATTGTCCTCTAATTCGGACGTTTTGGAAATCAGTAACTCAGCTAATACATGACAGAACAGACCTATTTCTTCCCCTAGAGCCTAGGGTGCTATTGCTCAATCAAGTGGAGGATGTCTCTCCGAGCCGTGCCCACCGCACATTAGCAACCGTGCTCTGTATGTACGCTAAGAAAGTGATCGCCATGCACTGGAAATCCAGGTTGGGGCCAACCGTAAATATTTGGGTGCAGTTAGTTGAGAAATCTATACCATTATACAAACTCATATACATGAGAAGAGGCTGTCCGAATAAGTTTAATAAGATTTGGGATGCATGGATTGGAGAAGATCCTGTTGTACGCTCTCCTAACCGCTTATAGTCACCACATATGTAAGAGTTGGTTATAGGTAGGCATGATCCGGATTGATGGGTGCCCGCTCCACCCCCCCCCCTGGTGCTCGGGAGCTGGGAGGTGGTGGGGTATTGACTGCTTATATTCATTACTAATAAAGTGTGCTGGGGTGAATACGGGAAATAACAGGGAAGAAACTGGGTTGGGATTGATTACTTGGTATTATCCTCTACTTCCTTCATTTTGATTGTAACCTCATTAGGTTTTTGCTCATTACGATACAGTCTGGAAACTCAGAATGTTCAGTACGACACCATTTTATTATTTTTTTCTTTATCTTTATTTGCAGTTTATTGAATATGCAGCAATCTCATGACTATGACCTTTTTCTACTGTTTGTATGACATACTACATGTACAATTGAGATGCTAAATAAAGGAATTGTTAAAAAAAAAAAAACTTTCCAAAATATTTAGCCATTACATTTTTTGTGATTTTTTAAACTTAGTTATACGCAAAATTACATTTGAAACAGCGTTTGTTCTGCTCTTGAACATTGTAGTAGAAGTAAAAGTACCCTCATATTGATATTTGGCTAGGACCAGATGCTTTGGGGTAAGCATTCTTCTATTTGGGGTCTGTGATTTTGGATTTTTTCACCTAAAGTGGGACAGTTTAAGTTCTGTGATTAAGAAGTATGTTGGGTGGCCCTGGCATGCTGTTAGCACCCAATATTCACCTTCCATTGATTTCAAAGGAAAGCTACTTGCAATGGAAAGTGGGTACTATGACCACCCCTGCAAGTAATAGCAGTCACCATGGATCAATAGTTATGTTATTTGTATGGCACAATACCTTTATGCAGCATTTTAAAGGAATTGATAATCATTCCCATTGGTTCTGCCTATGTGAAGCTTACAAGCTTAATTTTTTTGCCCTTTGATGGTAGAAAGATGCAACAACATAGCTAGCACAGTGAGAACAGTTCACCCATCCAGCCTGTTTTGATGAACATTAGGGAAACCTGTATTACCGTCAGCCTGGATGTTCCAATAGTTCTACATACAGGTATGAGCTCACTGATGCAGAAACCTGTTCTTCTGTGCGTAAGTGACCATTTGACTGGTTATGATGGATAACTAGACCTGGAGCAATTGCTATATTTTTACTTTGCCCCAGTTAGTTTTGCACTTGGACCGTCACAAATAAAAACATTATTTTATTTTAAAAAGTGTCAGTTGAGAAGAATGGACTATTTCTCTGCTACTACTGGCTGAGGATTCTGGGAGTTGTAGTTCACTATAGCTGGAATAAAAGTCTGGCATGTCCACATTTTATTGTGTTTCAAGCACAGTTTGTCTGTATTTCAACGCCAGGTGTTTTACATTTTGGCCAGAAAAATGCGAGGTCAATTACCAGCCAACTCAGGCAGACACCAATTCTTTATTTTGGGTTGGGTGCATTTTGGGCAAACTGGTTCTTAAAAGCAGATCCTGCTTTTTTTCCATCTATTTTTTATGGCAGAGTCCCATAATTCCCAGCCATTTGCAAATAGTGTCTGTCTGGCAGGATTTCCTGGACACAACAGACAGTGGAATAGCTGAGGGCCAACTTTTTGAACTTTTTATTAGATGGGCTTTAGCTGCAGCTTCACTTTTTACTAACTATATGAGCATTGATTTCTAGTTGTGATACCTTAGGTTATCTGATTTGGAGAAAGTAATATTGTATGTTTACCTAGGGCTTGGGGCAAAAGCAGCAAAACTATTGTTTACCGTAACTACAGTTTCCAGCATCCACAAATTTGTATCCCCACTACTACCATAGGCAACATGTCTTCCCTACTATACCTGCTTTGCCACAGTCCCTACCCAGAGACTATTATCCCACTGCTACTATAGACACCATCTCTCCCTACTATACCTGCTATCCTACAGCCACAGTCCCTTCCCAGAGACTATTATCCCACTGCAACTGTAGGCACCATCTCACCCTACTATACCTGCTATCCCACAGTCACACTCCTTTCCCAGAGACTATTATCCTACTGCTACTATAGGCACCATCTCTCCCTACTATACCTGCTATCCCACAGTCACACTCCCTTCCCAGAGACTATTATCCTACTGCTACTATAGGCACCATTTCTCCCTACTATACCTGCTATGTCACAGTCCCTCCCCATAGATTAATATCCCTCTGCTACTATAGGCATCATCTCTCCCTACTATACCTGCTATCCCACAGTCCCTTCCCAGAGACTATTATCCCACTGTTACTATAGGCACCATCTCTCCCTACTATACCTGCTATCCCACAGTCACACTCCCTTCCCAGAGACTATTATCCCACTGTTACTATAGGCACCATCTCTCCCTACTATACCTGCTATCCCACAGTCACACTCCCTTCCCAGAGACTATTATCCACTGTTACTATAGGCACCATCTCTCCCTACTATACCTGCTATCCCACAGTCACACTCCCTTCCCAAAGACTATTATCCCACTGTTACTATAGGTACCATCTCTCCCTACTATACCTGTTATCTCACAGCCACAGTCGCTTAAGACACTATTATTTATGAGACTGTGCAGAATATGTAGTAGAAGAAAAGTACCCTGATATTTATATTTGGTTAGGGCCAGATGGGGCCGAAATCAGCCTGCTGAATCCACAGGCCAATTTCAGCCCCCAATCGCTAGCAGACTCCTTTTCTGTGTTCGGAAGCCTTGTAGAGGTATGGGATCTGTTATCCAGAAAGCTCCAAATTACAGAAAGGCTGTCTCCTATAGACTCCATTTTAGCAAAATAATCCAAATTTTTAGAAATGATTTCCTTTTTCTCTGTAATAATAAAACAGTACCCTGTACTTGATCCCGACTAAGATATAATTAGTCCTTTTTGGAAGCAAAACTAGCCTATTGGGTTTATTTAATTTTTACATACTGTACTTTTCTAGTAGATTTAAGGTGTCAACACAAGGCTTCCGGACACACGCACAGAAGAGGGGTCTGCTAGCGTTCAGGGCTGAAATTGGCCTACGGATTTCAGCATGCTGATTTTGGCCCTATGTGGCCCTACCCTTTTGAATCACAATTCATTCTACCTCTTATGAAAGCTGGATAAGACAGCTGTAACCGAACTGCAGACATGCAGAATGTACTGCTGGGAATTGTAGTTCTGAGACAGATGGAGGTCTCTAATAAAGAGACTGAATGTTAAAAACAAAAAAGACTACGCTGCAGTGGGTTGGGAAGGCAGGAATGTTTGTGGGGTTATTTACAGTGAGGGGGATTTCAGAGGAAAGACTAATGGGAAAGAAAACAATGTGATGTTTCATGGAAGAACAGCTTGCTTTAGTTTGTTTCTCTTGCACTGCTCTCATTGTTCTGCTATTTCATAGACTGTTGCCTGTTTGTAAATGAACAATAGCAATGAGCAATGGTATTAGACATTCAAATATGTCAGCTTGTTGTCATAGTTCCCATTCTCATTGTTGCTATGATATCGGGAATATATATGTAAATGGATTGTGAAATGAACACCTGGACTGCTACTGCTGCCATACCTGTTATGCCCAGGCAGTTAGGTTGTACCAGTTTATGTCATGATGAAACAAATCTCCTGTCGGTTCTGCCTGCGCCACTGGCTTCTGCAACATAGCTTTTGTCAAGTGACTGCAGCCAGCAAGAGAAATGTAGACAAATACCCCCATATGTAATGTCAGACACTAAGCAACCAATAAGATGTTTGCTTTTAAACAGGTGACCAGTAACATACCTCCCAAAATAAAAAGAGGGACAAAAAAGTTGGCGCGCATAGTGCAGCAATTTTTTTTTTGACCATGTTCATTTTACAAAAATTGCCAGGTTATGAAAGTTTGAACATAGTTCTGTGTTTTTTCTTCAGTTATTACAGTTTTGCTAATGAAGGTGAATTGCCCTTTAAGCTGTGAGTCTAACTTTTCCCAAGGGACATGTTATCTTATATTGTTACAATTACTTATTTGCTTATCTAGAAATTGTAACAAAAGTATCTTTTCTTCTGCTGTGGCTGTTCTGGGCTCTCTGCCAAAAGCCAATTGAGTTAGAAACTTTTGTTTCTTTTTCTGGCTGTTCAGTGCAGAGAAAAACTGGACTTTCCAGTACAAATGAGGGACTGCGGGTTGAGCTGTCAAAAGATGGACTGTCCCTCTAAAAACAGGACAGTTGGGAGGTATGCAGTAAATGCTACCTGCTGATTGGTTGCTGTTGGTTACTGCACCTGGGCAAACTTAGTGCCTTTTATTGCATAAGCCCATAGACTTTGTTGTAACATTTAAACATTGCACAATTACACTTCTCTGGTTCAAGTATTAGTTATACCGTTGGAAGCTATGCAAACATCCATTAGATGTCTTTTTCTTGCAAATACCAAACATGGAGCATTCCAATAGTGTTTTCAGCTTGCCATCTGCCCAATAATGCTTGGCCATGTAAATACAAAAATAGTGGATAAGGAAGGCTATGGCCAGCTGGCAGGAGAAAAATGGAGGCTCACAGAAGCCTGACCGTGCAGCTATGAACACCTTCATAGAAGCTAAGAAAATAAATCAAGAAGAAATGGTTATGCCAACACCTCCTAATAATAGATGGGTAATATTAGGCAGTTGAAGAAAAATCATTGATATGTAGTAGCCCTTTAAACAAAGTACAGGTAGGGATCCGTTATCCAGAAACCCATTATCCAGAATGCTCCGAATTACGTAAAGACTGTCTCTCATAGACTCCATTTTAACCAAACAATCAAAAATGTTCACAATTATTTCCTTTTTCTGCATAATAATAAAACAGTACCTTGTACTTCATCCAAACTAAGATATAATTAATCCTTATTGGAAGCAGAACCAGCCTATTGGGTTTATTTAATGTTTACATAATTTTCTAGTAGACTTAAGGCATGAAGATCACAATTACGGAAAGATCCATTATCCAGAAAACCCCAGGTCCCAAGCATTCTTGATAATAGGTCCCAAACCTGTAATGTGTTTCCAGAAATGAGGCTGTTGGAGAATGGAACAAGTAATATGCTACCAGCTTGACTCTTTTTGTATCAAGCAACAAAGCAGTTAATTTTTTCCTCCTTTAACTGTGGGCCCTGGAGAACTCCGAGTGGAGCAGCTGTGCCAGGTCCTGCTTAGTACAAATGCATTTGGAGTTGTGGTGCTAAATGTTCCAACAGGAGGGGACTTACATGCTGTCAGACAGCTGAACTCTGCAAGACCCCTTCCGTTATCTGCTGGAAATTCTGAGCAAAGGGAGAAATCAGTTTGTCTATGACTTGAAAATAAAACTGCCCGATGCTTCAGGAATCCAACCTTGCACTCACCTTCTAAAGCTGAAAGGAGCATTATTAGATCAGTCCTGTAATTCTTCACCTACCACGCCAATATCTAATTGGATTAATGTCGAATCAAACTTTTGGGAGGTCGACAATAATGTTAAAGCAGTAGCTCATCTTTAACTTGTTGTATGTGTTCTTCCAATTTAAAATGCTAGTTATCAGGGGTCACCTGCAACCAAAAAACTCTTGTTCTGTCCCCCTCCAAACCCGGCTCATTGTTCCCCCTCTATTTTTTAGACCCGCGCCTGAGCAGCCCCCACAGTGACATCACAAAAGGGACAGGCGCAAGTCTATAAATTTAAGTGCCGGAAGCCGGCAGTGCTAGCATGGAGAGCAGGAGAATCGCTAAACCCGGACCCGAAGATTTTGCACAGGAGCTGGCCCAAACCCGCACAACCATCGGGTTTTAAGCCAGCCCACATATTGCTACTGTGAAGATAGATTATGGTTAGTGTTAATTGCTATTAACTATATTCTATTCACACACACACTTCTCTTCTTTTGTCTGTCTATTTTAGTCAAGCCTCTGCTTGGTTGCCAGGATAAATACAGAAGCGGAACTGGAGGGGGGCGGGCCCTGGCGCAGGACGCGCAGCCGGGCCCTCGCCCCCCTCCGTACACCCGGAACTGGCCGGGAATATGCGCCGCACATCGGCACGCGGACTGCCGGGGGGCCCTGAGGGGGTGCGGGCCCTGGCCCGCTCGCACCCCCTGTTCCCCCGGTAGTTCCGACACTGGATAAATAGGCCCAAGCAATCATATATTTCCTGAAAAAAATTATTTAAAACAAATATAAACAGATGACCATGTGCAAGTTTTCTTAGAATGTCACTGCCTACATTATACTAAAATGTAGACGATAAACAGTGCACAGATAACCCCCTGTATAATGGACTGTTGCTTATCTGTGCCCTGGTGATCTATCTACCATGCAAGAACCAAACATGGAGTAACTTCCCTATTTGCCCTGGTTAACCCAAGAAATATCAACAAACGGTGAAGTAATGGAACAAGATTGCAATGGCAAATACATTTCAAAAGTTTAAAAAAAAAAGGTTGGATGCCACTTTAGCAGGTGAGATGAAACAAGACCACCGATTAGAGTCCTGCAGCGGGTCGGGTACCCGTGGGTTACCTGCAGAAAAAGCGGGCACCCTGCAGAAAGAGTGGTGCGAGTATAGCTGCGGGTCTCATATGTAATATTGTCTAAATTTTACTCCTGTTAAAGTTTTACAAAACTTGTTTCTGCCACGCCCACTTTTGATGACACCACTTCTGGTTTGCAGCACCATCACTTCCTGTTTGATGGTGGTCAGCGGGTCGCATTGCGGATAAGGCAGTTGTGGGTCCGGGTCAGGTAGCGGATCAAAGTGGGTACATATGTGGGTTGCGGTTCAGGTCGGTCCGTGTCTTAGAAATTGGTTCTGTGCAGGACTGTGTCAAGAAGGATTTCTTCATCTTTTGGGGCTTAATTTTTGATGTCTTTCTCTGGATCGACAATTAGGATTTAAAAGATTTAATTGAGCAGCAGATTGGACTGGATCTTTAACTTCCGATATTGTGTTACTCTGCAGATATTTTGATAGTCCATCATAATGAACACATATATTTCTGTACAGTTAAGGACGGAAGAATGCATTTGTGCTAAGAAAGGCCAACCAATCTGTTTGCTGGAGGAAACACAAAGCAAATTGTCCCAGCTCCCCCCCCCCCTCTGGTTTTCTTCCAGATCTTAAATGCTAAATTACCAATATAATTCAAAAGGGCTTTTGTTGCAGTTTCTGTCATCGGTTACAGTGTTAATTCTAGAGCATTTTAAACAATAAACTCAGTCAATAGCATGTATGTCTGCTGCTGTGTTATAGTTCTCTCCATGCTGGGGGTTTAAAGGTCAAATGCCCAAGAAAGCACAACCTTATTTTATTAGCATTAGAGGAAATTTACAGCACCCAGCTTGAGCTGTATGCTGGTGGTATAATCCTATACTGGTACTAACCAGGAAAGATTTAAAGGAGAAGAAAATGTTAAAGGGGTGGTTCACCTTTCAGTCAACTTTTAGCATGTTATAGAATGGCCAGTTCTAAGCAACATTCCAAACGATCTTCATTATTTATTTTGTATAGTTTTTGAGTTATTTGCCTTCTTCCTCTGGCTCTTTCCAGCTTTTAAATGGGGGTCACTGACCCCATCTAAAAACAAATGCTCTGTAAGGCTACACATGTATTGTTATTGCTACTTTTTATTACTCCTCTTTTTATTCAGAAACCTCCCCTATTAATATTCCATATTCTCATTCAAATCAAGTCATGGTTGCTAGGGTAATTTGGACCCTAGCAACCAGTTTGCTGACATTGCAAACTGGAGAGCTAAATAGCTAAAAAACTCAAAAACCTTAAATAATAAAAAATAAAAACATCACGCTCTACATCATACTAAAAGTTAATTTAAAGGTGAACAACCCGTTTAAAACTAAGCTTTATCAGAAAGGTATATATGATAACACTAGTAACCCCTCAAGTAATAGCTGCTCAGAGTCTTCAAAAGAAACCCCAAATTTATTTCCTTCTATTGTGTACACATGGGCTTCTGTATCAGACTTCCTGTTTTCATCTTAAACCACCAGGGCAGGGTTTGAGCATGCTCAGTTTGCTCCTCTCCCCCTCCCTCCTGCTGTAATCTGAGCTCAGAGCTATGAACAAGCAGGGAGAGACTCAGCCAGGAAGTGATGTCACAGCAAGCTAAAATGGCAGCTGCTATCCTTAACAAACAGTGTCTGTTTACTCAAGTATGGTAAAGCATTCTGAAGAATAAAAATTACATTTTAGCTTGCACTGTTGTTGCTGATCTATTGCAATAAACCGCCATGGTAGCTTCCCTTCTCCTTTAACTACAGCTTGGTATGGTTGCTTTAGAAATGTTTATAAACATTTTTGTAGGGATGTAATTATTCATGTTTTACAGGTTTGGCACATTTTATCCATTAATGCTTGAAAGTTGGGTCCTGGGCTATGGATATATTTTCTTGGCTTCACCTTCTCTAGCTGTAACCACATTGCAACATAAAGACCTAAAAGTTGGCATCTTTTTTTTGCCAAATTTCAGTTTGGTATGGGTCTTTCTGGCAATCCAAGTTTGCTGTTACAAATTGTTTTTGTGATGGGGGAGACCTATTAAGTTTGTGTTCGGTCCTCATTTGCTGTTTGCAATTACTTTCAAGAGCTAAATCCATGGCTAAAGATAGAAAGGAAAGTTTGACAGTTGTGTATAGTGACCAATGCAAGGTTCCCACCAGTTGTTTTCAAGGGTACAGAGAGGAGCCACCCAGAGTGCTTTGCAACAGCTGTAAACGTGGGCCGTAGGGAGCCTTTTTAAGTTGTGTGCCAACAAAGTATTTTAAGAGCGGACTAAGAATAGACCAAAACAAGCTGTTGCTTTGGAATATTCTGTCCTCAAATGATGGGGGGAAATGTGTAGTATGCAGAGAGAAAGAGGTTCCTTGGTGATCCATGATAACAAAGTGCTAAATATATTGGATGACCATATTTCACAGGCTATAGGGTTGCTTAAAGGGCAAGTTCTGTGTCAATGTAAACTTTAAGTATGCCATAGATGGAACTATTTTAGGCAATTTTCAGTAAGTCTTTAGAAACTTTTCATACTGGTGTAGAGACTCTCAATATTTTATTAAATGGTCACATTTAATTAGGGATGCACCGAATCCACTATTTTAGATTCGGCCAAACCCCAGAATCCTTTGCGAAAGATTCGGCCAATACCGAATCCGAACCCTAATTTGCATATGCAAATTAGGATTCAGATTCAGTTCGACTGGGCAGAAGGATTCGGCCGAATCTTGCTGAAAAAGGCCGAATCCCGAACCGAATCCTGGATTCGGTGCATCCCTACATTTAATGCATTTTTTGGAATAATCATACTAAATCCCATCTCTTACCTTTAAGGTAACTTGTATTATGTTATAGAATGCCCAATTCTTAGCAATTTTTCAATTGTTTTTTTTATTGTTTATAGTTTTATAGTTATTTGCCTTTTTCTTCTGACGCTTTGCAGCTTTCAAATGGGCGTCGCTGACTCCCTTCTAAAAAACATATGCTCTGTAAAGCTACAAATGTATTGTTATTGTTACTTTTTATTACTGATCCTTCTATTCAGGCCTCTCCAATTCATATTCCACTCTCTTATTCAAATCAATGCATGGTTGCTAGGGTATCTTGTACCCTAGTTATCAGATTGCTTAAGATGCAAATTGAAGAGCTGCTGAATAAAAAGCTAAATAACTCAAAAACCTTCAATAATAAAAAATTAAAACCAATTGCAAATAGACTCAGAATATCACTCTCTACATCATACTACAAGGTATCTTGAACAACCCTTTTAAATATATATTTTGTCACCATGTATCCACATCTGCATCTGAACTCAGGGCCTTATTTAACTCCCATTTAAGTTTTGTTGTGTCCCACAAGCTAAATTATAGGTTTGGTGCAGCTGCATTTATTGTTCCGTAGTGCTATAATTAGGCTGCATTTTCCAATTCACACCCAGGTCTTAAAATTGTCAGAAGCTTGAAATTCTTCTTACACTGTGTGTGTTACAATTTGGGAACATAAATGTGTTATTATGCCTCTCAAAAAAAGGCAGTGGGGAGGTTAAATAAAAATTTGAATCCGGAAACTCTATGAAAGTGATGGGACTATTTAGAAGGTATTTGGCTCATAGTCTCCATGACCTAAAATTGGTCTTCTTGATTTCTTCTTATGCTGATTGATGTGTTGTGCTATTAAATATGTATGATATATTATAATAAACACCTCCCATTGGTCAATTTTTTGGTCCCGTCGTCATTTGTGTAATATTTTCTATGCCTGGCGGATCCATTGGTTTGGGTTTATGGGTCATAGCTTTTCAAGTATCATAAATGCTTCTTTTAGAAGCATGGGGCAACCATTGTAACCATTTGTAACAACCTTGCATGCATCATGCGTCTCACGCATCACTACTGTACTGTGTGAAATCACAATTAAATGCCAACAAGAAGTAACAGACAATTTTGTCTATTGCTCTACTTCATGTTGCTCTTTTCCTATACATTTTATGCCAACCTCTGTGGACAAAAAAAAATAAATGAAATTTTTACATGACAAACCTGTCTTGTTCAGAGACAGGTAGAAAATGAAATCTAATTAATCAAAAAAGCTAAAATAAGCACAATTTTGTTTTCTGTTGACACTGCAGTATTTCTATAGGAATGGGACAGCTATTAACTGCTCTACCAATATTTGTTTTCTGAACGGCCTCTTAATCAGTCCTTCGTTCAGTGCTATTAGTTTTGTGATATTACATTACAATCAGACTTTTCAGAGCTTTGCTTCTTTTGTCAGCTTTTTTGTAGCCTTTTCAATTCGGAGTGTTTATTCAGAACACAAACCTAGAGCGGCTCCTGCTTTGCTCTTTCCTTTCACTTCTCCCGAGTGCTTGGTGGATTAAAGTGTCTCATTACTGCAGCTGCGCCAGGTGTAGCCTGCTCCATAGGAAATTGGTTTGTCAGATATCAGTCTGCAAACCTTTGTGTTCCGGAATTCAAGGAAATCCTTGACCGATTAAAATGTAATTTTTGCCTCCCTTCTTCCTGGTAAAGCCCCCGGCAATTAAACGTGAAATTGACAAATTACTTTAGCCAACCACTTGGCAGGAAATCAATAGTCGGGCCACAAACCACTTTTATCTGGGCCAGGGGTAATAGGCAGTTCTTTGGAAATCAGGTAAATACATGATACGTGAAAAGCTGATCTAGCTATGGTGAGATCATTTGGTGGGCCCAATAAAACTGATCTGATCATCAAGTCCCCAGGCCAATGCTAGAATCATGGTCAGCAAAAGTAAAGCTGGTCATAGACACAAAGATCCGATCGTACAAATCATTGTACGATCGGACTTTCCCATCTCCCGACCTGCCACTAACCATTCCGATCAAATAAAGCGAATGTTCTGTCCCTGACAGCAATCGTACGAAAGTTATGTCCGACCAAAGCTGGTGACAGTCTCCCTCTGAAAATCGTACAATCGGCAATATTTGCAGAAAAATCTTTTAACCTGTCCGATCGACCAAACGACCGATCTCCACCGGACGAAAAATGTCGGCACTCGCCACACACGGTCTGAAAATCGTACGAATCCTCGATACGTACGATCAGATCTTTGCGTCAGATTTTTTCGTCTATGGCCAACTTAACCCCTGAATTTGGGTTTTCTGCATAACAGATCTTTCCGTAATTTGGATCTTCATGCCTTAATTCTACTAGAAAATCATGTAAACATTAAATAAACCCAATTTTCTGATTTTGCTTCCAATAAGGATTAATTATATCTTAGTTGGGATCAAGTACAAGTACTGTTTTATTATTACAGTGATAAAGGAGATCATTTTTTAAAATTTGTTTTATTTGGATAAAATATGGGAGTCTGTGGCAGATGGTCTTTCCGTAATTCGGAGCTTTCTGGATGACGGGTGTCCAGATAACAGATCCCATGCCTGTAGTTCAGGCCTATAGGTTCCTCACTTGATTTTTAAACCTACCCAATAGATATTGGATTGATCACCATGTGTGACAGTCACATAGCCCTAAGGTTTGATCAGCCAAGGATGCACAACCTGAGTGAGTTGACATGTCTGACCCTATCAGCTTGTTCTTAATGTTTGATGTCTGGTTACTTTCTTTGTCTACACCAGTTAGTACAGGGGTTGTGTGGAAAGTCCATAATGATATCCCAGTTTGCACACATAACATACTTTCTATAGGCTTCACTAGGGGGCAAATTCACTAAAGGGCGAATTTTCACTTCAAAGGCTTCACTCAACTTTACCAGGCACAAATTCGCTATCACTACGCTAGTTCACTAAAATACGAAGTTTATAGCGATCGCAAAGTTTTGCTAGCCTTAATTGGTCAGCGTGAGCATTTCCTAGCGAACTTTCTGCCTAGCGAAACAAAAAAAAAAATAAAGCAAAAATTTGTAATAGTTACAACTTTTAAAGACAATACCGCTTTAAAAGATGAAAAAGGGCTTTTTAGCATACAGGATATGATGTCACAGAAATAAGATTGAGGAGGATGTAGCTTAATTTTATGAGCTCGCCAGGTCTAAGCTGGTGATGGAAACTCAGGCGAAAGAGGTAATATTCTATAAAATTCACAATTTATTGAATTAATTATCTTTTGCCTGAGCGAAAATTTGTCTGGTTATAAGGAGCAAAACTGCACTATCGACAGTCTCTTTCATTAGAGAATTGTCTCCTGTGCCTGTTAGTAAATTGGCGATGTCCTTGCGGATGGGATTTCTGTCAAATTTCAACTAGCGAAGGTTACTTCGCCTTTTAGTGAATTTGCCCCTAGATCTTGTCTGTTATTACACAAGTGGTGCCACTGTGGATTGTTACTTAAAAACCTACAGCAAAAAAGGATGTAGGTGGGACGTTGAACTTTAAATAACAGAAGCTTTTGTCATTTAACTTGTGACCCTGGCCAGATATACGTCTCTGTCCAATTGCTTGAAAATGTTAAGAGCTTAAAAAGGTTAATATATTCAGGATATTTTTGATCATTGAATACATTTGTCTTCTATGCATAGGTTCACCTGTGCAAATGTTTTATTAGATTCAAAGCTGTGCTGATTTTTTTTTTTTTTTATTAAAGGTTATGGAGTTTAGCATGGCTATACAATGTACAGCTACGATAGACACACACCTCCTAATTTCCTCTGTTTAGGTGGGAAGGTCCTAATTTGCAGACCCTAAAGTGGTGGGGCAAATTCAGTTGTGTGTTTATGGTGGATTAAGGTGTGACTAGGTTTTAAGTAAATTCGGGGTGGATGGTATATGGCCTGGAACATCCTGGTGTTCAAACTGGAAATACTGGTAGTTATGTAGACATTTTAAATTTGCTTATTGAGATATTCTAAATTTATATTAAGCACGGAGGCACAACCTCTTGTAAATGAACAATTAGTATGTAAGGAAGTGCTTATGCTGTTTGTGCTTTTTGAACACAGCCTTAAATGCACAGCACAGGTTTATTGATTTACTCCCCTTCCACCCAATAACATAAATATATATTTTAATTCTTTACATTGGGAAAACTGGTTAGTTATTGTAATGTATAATTATTTGGATCACATCAACAGCTTTTAAGTTCACTACCCTTTCTCAAGGTCCCCATGTGGGACTGAAACGTTGGATGAGATGCTGTACCATGTGAAATAAAAGAGCATAAATTGACAATGGACAGAGTGTGCTGATCTTCCGTATATATATATATATATATATATATATATATATATATAGTGTGCTGGAACAACAGTTATCCAAGACAGTCCCTAAAAGTTAGGTATAGATGGCTGCTCTGTTAGGTTGGCCATTTTTGAGTTCGTTTTCTGATCTGACCAATTATATATTTACACAGAACTGAATGGCCAAATTTCACAAAACTGCTTTGCAAAGGTTTAGGTACCAGCAGTGGGCTAGCAGCAAATTAGTTTGGCATTTGGCCAATTCTCCATATTGATCAAACACTTCTTGAAACTCCCAGAAACTTGACCAATCTGGATGAGAAATTGCCCTGTGTGGCCTGATTTCCAAATAGCAAGGAACACCTTTACAAACGAATTGTCTTCTGATTTTCTGCTGTAACTGCTACTTCCCTGTATTTTGATATGTTTCATTCACTGTACAAGGAGATCTGGTTTTTCATCTTGTTCCAGGGTGCATG
The DNA here is from genome assembly GCF_017654675.1 of Xenopus laevis. Classification (NCBI taxonomy): domain Eukaryota; kingdom Metazoa; phylum Chordata; class Amphibia; order Anura; family Pipidae; genus Xenopus; species Xenopus laevis. The sequence continues at coordinate 110,012,714 of NC_054380.1, read as the reverse complement.
TAGCTAGAATTTCCTCTCTTTCATGAGATGAGCATTCACACATAAGTGCCCAAGCCAGTGTTTGCCAGCACCTTCTGGCTGATCTCTGTAACCTCTTGCTGAGCTTGGCTGTGCTTTCTATAAGGTGAACAGGCTCTTGCATGTCCTGTCCTGTCACCGGAACTGCCCAAGCAAACAAAGCAATCATAAATTTATTGCACCAAACAGACTTGCTGATAAGAAGCTTCATTTATTTTAATGCTACCTTCCTAACACAACTTCAGTGTGTACTTTGGACAAGTGACAGTCTGGGGTTTTGGTAGCGAAACTAACAAGTGTTGACATAAAAGATTGTTAAAATGTGTTGGTGCTTTCACTGCTCTAAATAGAAAGACTTCAAAAGCATGCTTGAATTTCGGTTTAACTTTGTTTAAGGGCTAGTCCACACGAGGAGATTCGGGGAGATTTTGTCGCCTGGTGACTAATCGCCTCGTATTTTGAGCGACTATCTCCCCGAACTGCCTCAGCGTTTTTCCCCATATAGAAAACGCGTCGCCGTGTGTGCATTAGCACAGGCGACTTTGCATTGTAACCTATGGGGAAAAAACGCAGAGGCAGTTCAGGGAGATAGTCGCTCAAAAGACGAGGCGATTAGTCGCCAGGCGACAAAATCTCCCCGAATCTCCTCGTGTGGCCTTACCCTTATAAACAGCCAGTACAATATTGTGACAGCAGCTAAAGAGCGCACCCTACTCTTGTAGTGAATGGAAGGGTTCTCTTGTTCTAATAGAAAGACTGTGCGTACGGGATTATCATATTAGGTACACTAATTCCATTAGACTGTTCTGTTCATTAGCCTTATCTCACTATGGTATTTGCTGTTGCAGCTCTTCAAAGCTACACAACAACTGGATATACATTTAAGAAATATCTTCTAAGTGGTCCCCAACCAGTAGCTCGCGAGCAACATGTTGCTCACCAACCCCTTGGATGTTGCTCCAGTGGCGCCAAAGCAGGAGCTTATTTTTGAATTCCTGGCTTGGAGGCAAGTTTTTGTTGCATAAAAATCAGGTGTACTGCCAAACAGAGCCTCTTGTAGGCTACCAGTCCACATAGGGGCTACCAAACAGCCAATAACAGCCCTTATTTGACATCCCCATGGACTTTTTGTAACGATCGCCGCCCGGAGCAGGCCCAGGAGCTCCGGGCGGCGCGTCCATCTTTGCCGGCGTCGCTCCCAAAATGGCGGCGCCCATGGCCGCCACGTGGGTAGCGGCGCCGGGCGATGACGTCAGCGCGCCGACGTCGGCGCAAGAGCGTCAATGACGTCAGAATGGCGCCAAATTTGAATATAAAGACTCCAACTAGACGCCAGAATGGCGCCCAAGAATAGGATTACTTTCCTGAAGCATATCCTGGGTTTCCTGTGTGCCTTATTGCCTAATATTGTTCCTGCCTTGTATCCTGACCCTTTGCCTGGACTTTGGACTTTGATTATATTCTGCCTGCCTGTGAACTCTTGCCTGATCCTGACTATTCTCCGTTTAACCCTTTGGATACCGCGACCTTGTTCCCTCAAGAGGGCTTCCTCCTTGATCCAGACAACCTCCCTGGAGGGAGCTCCCGGCTCCCTGACATTATTCTTGGGCCATGGATCCTTCTGAGGAAGCCACACCTCATGTCGGACGAGCGCTCCGCGGACTGGCATCCCGCATGGAGAACTACGAAAACCAGCAGGTTCGCATTGGGCAAGCACTCGATGTCCTGCTGGCTCAAGTGCCTTCTGCGTCCTCCACTGCTCCACCTACTGGGGATCCCCCCAGGGCGGCAGCCCCCACGAACACAAGCTACCCGACAGGTGAGCCTCGCATTCCTCCTCCCCCTCGTTTCAGTGGGGACCCACAAGCCTGCAGGGGATTTGCCACGCAATGCCAAATTCAATTTGAGTTCCAACCCACACAGTTTCCAAGCGAGCGTTCCAAGGTGGGGTATGTGATGTCTCGATTGGAAGGCAAGCCACTGGAGTGGGCAACGTCTCTTTGGGAGAAGAATTCCCCGCTGACTTTTGATGTTAAAGACTTTCTCCAAGCTTTTCGTATAGTCTTTGATGCTCCAGGTCGGGTTACGAACGCCCCTGCCCGTCTCTTGCAGCTCCGGCAGGGAAGCCGCAGTGTCAATGAGTATGCTATAGACTTCCGAACACTGATGGCGGAGACTTCCTGGTGTGATGACGCTTACAAGGCTGTATACTACCAAGGCCTATCCATCCGCATCAAAGATGATCTCGTCTCCAGAGAGACTCCTGACACCCTGGAAGGGTTGATCGCTCTATCCATTAAGGTGGACACTCGTCTCAGAGAGCACCAGGTGGAGAGAGAGCGCAGTAGACGATTTTCTCCCATGTTGGCCCCTCGCTTTCAAAGGCCGATTCTGCAAACACCCGCTGTTCCTGTGACCCATGTGTCGACGTCTCCCTTGGAGGAACCCATGCAAGTAGGAAAGACTCGCCTCTCCGAGCAGGAAAGACTCCGAAGACGTATGGCAGGTCTCTGTTTATACTGTGGTGGGCATTCCCATTTTGCCAACGCCTGTCCTGCCAAAGCCAAGAGTTTTGTACCCCGAGGTATGTCTCAGGTTTCTTATGTAGGGGGCATCACTCGAGGTTCTCTGGAGAAGTATCAAGAAAATTCACGCAGGCTTCTCCTTCCTTTGCAGATTCACCTGGCAAGTAAGTCTATCTTCGAAAGGGCCTTCCTCGACTCCGGAGCGGATGGCAATTTCATGGATGCCTTTTTTGCCGAACGCATGAAGATTCCTCTGCTTCCATTGTCTTCTCCCCTGCGAATTACTGCCATAGATGACAAACCCCTGGAGTTTGAATTCGTCACAAAGTTCACGGCGGAACTATCTGTACAAGTTGGGGCGCTGCATCAAGAAAAACTTTCATTCTTCATCATCCCCTGTCCTTCTACTCCAGTGATATTGGGTCTTCCATGGTTACGTCTGCATAACCCCACCATAGACTGGTCCACTGGGCAGATCTCTCGTTGGAGTTTATTTTGCCTGCAACATTGCCTTCCGCCAAAACCCCTCGAGAAGGTGAATGTCTCCTCTGCGGAATTAAAGACTTTGCCCTCCACTTACAAGGGATTTTCCGATGTGTTTTGTAAAAAGTCTGCAGAGTTCCTTCCCCCACATCGCTCCTACGACTGTCCGGTTGAACTCCTGCCTGGAGCTATGCCCCCCAGAGGGCGCACCTACCCTCTCTCTCCTGCAGAGACTACCGCTATGAAGGAGTACATCCAAGAAAATCTCCAGCGGGGGTTTATCCGCCCTTCTACCTCTCCTGCAGGGGCTGGGTTCTTCTTCGTGGAGAAGAAGGACGGAGGCCTTCGGCCTTGTATAGACTATCAGGGTCTGAATAAGATCACCGTGAAAAACAGATACCCTCTGCCCCTGATTGCCGAGCTCTTTGACCAGCTGAAAGGGGCCAAGATTTTCTCCAAGTTGGATCTCCGGGGGGCCTACAACCTCATTCGCATCCGGGAGGGTGACGAATGGAAGACGGCATTCAACACTCGGGATGGGCACTATGAATATCTCGTTATGCCCTTCGGCCTATGCAATGCCCCTGCCGTCTTCCAGGAGTTTGTGAATGATGTGTTCCGAGATCTCCTAGGAAGGTTCGTAGTCGTATACTTGGACGACATCCTGATCTTTTCCAAGGACCTTGAAAGTCATCGCTCCCAGGTGAAGGAGGTACTCTCTCGTCTGAGGAAGAACTCTCTCTTCGCCAAGTTGGAGAAGTGTGTTTTCGAGGTATCCAAGATCCCCTTCCTAGGATACATTATCTCTCCAGAGGGATTTGAGATGGACCCCGTGAAAGTGTCGGCCATCCAGGAGTGGCCTCTCCCACTGAGTACCAAAGCAATCCAGAGATTCATCGGATTTGCTAATTATTATCGACAGTTCATCCGGGGGTTCTCTTCCCGCATTGCACCTATCCTGGCCCTCATCCGAAAAGGGGGTAAACCCAGCCTGTGGCCTCCATCTGCTATAGAAGCCTTTCAGTCCTTGAAAGAGGCCTTCACGTCCGCTCCTGTTCTTCGACATCCCAATCCTGCACTACCCTTCTGCATCGAAGTTGATGCTTCTGAAGTCGGAGCCGGAGCTATCCTGTCTCAGAGACATTCCTCTGATGGGAAATTGCACCCCTGTGCGTTTTTCTCCAAGAAGTTCTCATCCGCAGAGCAGAACTATGACGTCGGGAATCGAGAACTCTTGGCAGTCAAGCTTGCCCTTGAAGAATGGCGTCACCTCCTGGAGGGTTCTGAAATTCCTGTCCAGATTTTCACTGATCACAAGAATCTGGAGTTCATACAGTCCCTCAAGAGGCTAAATCCCAGACAAGCCAGGTGGGCCCTTTTCTTTTCCCGATTTAACTTTGTTTTGACTTATCGCCCAGGTTCCAAAAATCTGAAGGCCGACGCCTTGTCTCGTAGCTTCACTCCGGTGGACCGTGACCCTGAGAGACAGGAACCAATCATTCCACCAGTCAAGATCATTGCCTCTCTGTATCCCCAATTTGCCGACCAGATTCTGGCTGGGCAGTCCTCGGCTCCTCAAGATACTCCGATTGGCATGGCCTTCGTCCCTCCAGAACTTCGCCTGGCCATCCTGCAACAAACCCACTGCTCCAGGCAAGCTGGACATCCTGGTTCGGCTAAGACCCTTGAACTCTTGAGGCGCCTAGTCTGGTGGCCTGATATCCGCAAGGATGTAAAGGACTTTGTGGCTGCTTGTAATGTCTGCGCCACTTCTAAGCCTAGCCATTCCCGCCCCAGTGGGTTGTTACAGCCTTTGCCGGTACCCTCTCGTCCATGGACGCACCTCTCTATGGACTTTATTGTCGAACTTCCTCCCTCCGGTGGGAATACTGTGATCTGGGTTGTTATTGATCGCTTCTCCAAAATGGCCCATTTCATCCCTCTGAAGAAGTTGCCCTCTGCGGTGGAGTTGTCCCAGCTTTTTATCCAGTACATCTTCCGCCTGCATGGTTTCCCGGTGGAGATCGTCTCCGATAGAGGCACCCAGTTTACTGCCAAGTTCTGGCGTTCCTTATGCAAAGACCTGGGAATTGTTCTTCAGTTTTCATCTGCATACCACCCGCAAACGAATGGGGCAGCTGAACGTGTCAACCAAGCCCTGGAGCAGTTCCTGAGGAACCACGTATCCCTCTGCCAGGATGACTGGTCTGATCTCCTCCCATGGGCGGAATTCGCTCATAATAATGCTTGTCATTCCTCTACAGGAAGGTCTCCGTTCATGTCGGTGTATGGTCAGCATCCTCAAGCTTTTCCCCAAGACTTTGTGCTATCTGACGTCCCGGCTGCTGACGACTCCGCAGCCCATATGTCTGCTATTTGGGCTGCGACCAAGTTGAACCTAGAGAAGAGTGCTCTTGTTCATAAGACTTTCGCGGATCGTCGTCGAAGATCCTCTCCTCTCTACAAGGTGGGTGATAATGTCTGGCTCTCTTCCAGGAATATCCGGTTGAAGATACCATCTCCCAAGTTGGGTCCAAAATTCGTGGGACCATTTCCCATCTTGGAGATAATCAACCCTGTGGCTGTCAGACTCCAGCTTCCACCAGAGATGAGAATCCCCAACGTGTTCCACGTGTCTCTGGTGAAACCCGCCATCACCAACCGGTTCTCTGGCGGTCAGTCTCCTCCTCCTGCCATCTCAGTGGAGGGTCAACTCGAGTACGAGGTGGAGAAAATCCTAGACTCCAGAATCTCCAGAGGGTCCCTTCAGTACCTCATTCAGTGGAAGGGCTTTGGCCCTGAAGAATGCTCCTGGGAAGGACACCGTGATGTTCACGCTCCTCGTCTGGTGAGGGAGTTCCATTCCAAGTTTCCCCAGAAGCCAAGTCCTGGTGGTCCAGAGGCCCCCCGTGAGGGGGGGGTACTGTAACGATCGCCGCCCGGAGCAGGCCCAGGAGCTCCGGGCGGCGCGTCCATCTTCGCCGGCGTCGCTCCCAAAATGGCGGCGCCCATGGCCGCCACGTGGGTAGCGGCGCCGGGCGATGACGTCAGCGCGCCGACGTCGGCGCAAGAGCGTCAATGACGTCAGAATGGCGCCAAATTTGAATATAAAGACTCCAACTAGACGCCAGAATGGCGCCCAAGAATAGGATTACTTTCCTGAAGCATATCCTGGGTTTCCTGTGTGCCTTATTGCCTAATATTGTTCCTGCCTTGTATCCTGACCCTTTGCCTGGACTTTGGACTTTGATTATATTCTGCCTGCCTGTGAACTCTTGCCTGATCCTGACTATTCTCCGTTTAACCCTTTGGATACCGCGACCTTGTTCCCTCAAGAGGGCTTCCTCCTTGATCCAGACAACCTCCCTGGAGGGAGCTCCCGGCTCCCTGACACTTTTCCATGCTTGTGTTGCTCTCCAACTCATTTTTACATTTATATGTGGCTCACGAGTTAAAAAGGTTGGGGACCCCTGTTCTAAGGGAAGCATATACAACTGTGTTTATATTATGAAGGTTTCCTTGGTTTGAGGAGTCAACTATATGATATGGGTACTTTAAACTTTGAAGTTTTCATCTTGATGTGGCCCAAAAGTTGTAGCTGGATTTGAATACCAATTTCTCTTTAACTTTTCCCCTTATTATATTTCTTAATACCTCACACTTTGCTAAATCTGCAAAATAGTGAAAGTTGAGAATTAGAAAAACTATTTCCTTCTTTAATCAATGGGGATTCCTGCAAGTAGCACCCAGACTTGACAATTATCCAAAACAAGGGCAGACATGTTTGTGGATGAAAACACGGTTTTCTGTTGACTTTAATACCTTGTGCTGCTATTATGACATTCAAAACTACTTGTCTAAGCATGAACCTTGTACGTGGAATAGATGGGCAGTTCTGCTCATTGCTGAATTGTTATAGAAGGTAACCTTGGTCTTCATTTTGGTGTTAATCATAAGATTTCTGAACATGGATGTTGCTGCAGCTTTTAAGCACATGTGGATTTTGCAAGCTTAAAAGGTAGGGCACAATGACAGAAGGAAGATAGTCATCACTGTGTATAAAGCCGCCATTAGTCCTTCTGTCCTAGTAGGTGACACATGAGTGAGTCAAGAGTAAATGTATATACACATTTCCTAATCCTGCCTTTGCATCTGCTGGAAGTGGGTGTCTCCATGAAAGTTTGGCACACGCTGTCAGTTAGCAGAGAGCAATAAATGACTCAAATCTTCATCAGTTTTCATTTTGTGACATATCCGTTAGCTGGGGTGGTCATGCTTTGAAGTGACATGAAATCCTCTCTTGGCTTCCAATGACATAGCTTTTTTCTTGGCACCAGCAAATATTACATGGTCAGCCAGCCTGTAAACTGGCGTTATCTGGAATTTCAACATGTTTGCATAACAGCAGGCTGGGACTCCTCTCTTCTCACTTTCTTTCCTTTCCTGGGGCAGTTTGTGGAGACAAAGGTGATTACAATAGATCATCAATCTTGTAGCTCTAGCTCCTCCTAACAAAAGAGTCGTTGCCAGTCCTTAGCTGTGTCACTTTCATCTGTAAGACCAGTTAGGGCAAGACTTTGTTAAAGAAACCTGCTTTAAACAGTTTTTAAAATGGTACGCAGAATGCTTTCACATGTAGAGCATAAAGACGTTTAGTGCAAGACAACAATTGAAGATGCCGTTTTCAGGAAGTATGACAAACAACATTCCCTTAGTAAAATATGTTGGCAAAGCCATAACTCATCATTACTTGAACTGGGGCGTTCTACACAGAGAGGATTTTAGAAGAACACAAGTATGTATATGTATTTTAGCAAGGGTACCTCTGGCTCTCTAATATCACATTCTGCTGAGATAGGCAACATGACATCTAGGGGCCAATTCATTAACTTCGAGTGAAGGATTCAAAGTAAAAAAACTTCGAATTTTGAAGTGTTTATTTGGCTACTTCGACCATCGAATGGGCGACTTCGAATCGAAGGATTCGAACTAAAAATCATTTGACTATTCGACCATTCGATAGTCGAAGTACTGTCTCTTTAAGAAAAAACTTCGACCCCCTAGTTCGCCACCTAAAAGCTACCGAACCCAATGTTAGCCTATGGGGAAGGTCCCCATAGGCTTGGCTAAGTTTTTTTGGTCGAAGGATAATCCTTCTGTCGTTGGATTAAAATCCTTAGATCGTTCAATCGCAGTATTTGCGCAAAATCCTTCGACTTCGATTTTCGAAGTCGAAGGATTTTCATTCCCAGTCAAATATCGAGGGTTAATTAACCCTCGATATTCGACCCTTGATGAATTTGCCCCTTAATGAACTGAACATAAAAACAATCTACCCTAAATCATTGTTGTCTGATTAAGCAGGGTTTTGGCTTTTCAGCTAAGTGTGGCTGCAATCACATAAGTATCAAGTGCCATGCCTACTTTTTATGCAATAAAAAGAACAGTATCCTAGATGCTTGGGGAATGCCGAATGGCCCATCTCCATTGCTGGTCAAGCTAGATATTAGATGCAACAATAGTATGTGTCTCTGTGATGCTTTCTGCCAGCAACCTAGTCAAGGCATTTTCAGTGACATCCAATAATGTACCCAGGTTCACCTCAGCTGCCCAGAGTCATATGGGCAAGTAATAAAAGTGTCCCTACATGTATATGTGTACATCTCTTGTTCAAGAGCTTATACAGCATCTTCACAGAATATCAGAAATAATATATAATAAATAAACAGTGTATACATTTAGAGGCAGAGATTGGTATAAAAAAATAAAATTGGCACCCCAGAGAACTTGTGGTAAGATACCCTATGCTTAATCAGAAATTATTTATCTACTATTTACTTCCCTTAGCTGCAATGCCAGGAGCACTCTGAGTCAATATTCCACCCTATGCTTCCCCACCACCTAGTTGCTGGCCCCTTTTCACCCCTGTCGAATGTCGGAACTTTCCTTTGGCAAGGAGTGAGGCAGCATCTCACTGTACAGAAGAAACCACAGCTCTACAGAAACAGAACCTATTTAAGGCTTCTGGGCTATTCATCAATTTAGCTCCTCACCATTGGAGAATGTGTAACTGCTGGCAAATTTCCACCCTTGCAGTAATGCCGCTTAAGGTGAGGTCCTAATCTTGCCTCATGGCAGAAAAAGCCCTAGCACGTAGTATGTGTGTACATTTTCAGTAGAAAGTAAAAATGTCGCACATTTCACACAATGTCATTGAGTACACTGGCAGCCAATTTGTGGCTTTGGACCTATTGTAGGACACTGTTATTCATGACGTTTTATCATTTTTCATTGAGCTATTTTAGAGCTGAATGTCCATCAGTCATGAACAATACATCTACACGAAAACACGCCTTCTGTTTTTTTTTTTCTCTGTTTATTTGATTCTTAACCTAAGGGTCCCACAGGGGACAGAACCAGTTTAAGTTGGGGACCCAGCATCAAGACACTTTCGGATGAAATTTTTGGGTCAACTCTTGAACTATCCTAAACTAGGGATGCCACCTGGCCGGTAAGGTGGCAACCCTATCTTGTAGGAGTGAAAGCTAACCTTCATCAATGTCTGATGATCTCTGTTTTAAGGTGGCCATACACACTCCAATATTATTGTACGAAACGAATTACCGTACGATATTCATTGTTTGTATGGTGGGAGACAAGCCGACTGATATTGACAGAAGGCTTGGATATCAGTTGTCTCACGGATCCGTACAGGTGGTACATTTTGATCAGGTGCCTTAGAAGGCACCTGTCATTGGCTGCTTTGTTAAGTGCTGAATCATCAGATACAGGTAGAATTCTATTGTTTCTACCTGTATATCTGTTAATTCAGTTCTACACGTGTGTTGAAACAAATGATCTTTCTTGGAAAGATCATAATTGTAGCGTGTATTGCCACCTTTAGGGGGTAGGCTATCAAATACACTTCCAGGAAGTCTGTAAAAGTAAATACTCTTTTACAGTGCCATTAGCAAATGTCCCAAAGTGATGCATACAGTGTCATTGAGCAGTGTTTTCTGCAGGGTACAAATTATCATAATATACTTATCTTTGTAGTCCTTAATTGTGCAGGATGCCACAGAACTTCCCCTTTGATATCGCATAAAGTATGAAAGCTATTCACCCTTGCTAAGTTTTTGTTTTGGTAATTATGCATGCTTGAATTCGGGTATGATTGTATGCCACGACTTTCATATCATTTCTCAGTGATCCACATTTATATGCTGTTACGTCATTTTTGATATTTCCACAGTTTTGTTTATTATTTTAAAATCCCAGCTCAAACACACCATTTATAAAACAGAAAAGACTTCTTCAAACATATATATGAATCCATCTATGTTGTTGTTTTACCTTCTGAGGAATGCAAAAGGTTGAAAATTTGTGTTTTTAGCTTTGTCATCTTTTCTCAGGGCTTATATGAGAAACATACGCAAATGCTTGTGTTCTTTATTTATCTTTTTATGATCTGCAGAAGGCTACCCAGGCCAGTTCCTAATTGATCCAGTGGTTTGGCCCAGGGTTCAATAAGTAGATTGTGTGCAGCTTGAACCCTCTGAATATATTGTATGTTTTATAAATGTATGTGCAATGACTTTATTCCCACTGTATTTATTTGGGTTTTATCCAATACACCAAAAATATACAAGCAGATGAATTGGCTCCTAATGAATCTGACCCTAGTGCATACTGTATGTGTATAAGGCCAGTGCACACAGGGTCATTAAGGTGTATTAGTATAAAACATAGACATTATATTCGTTATATTAAATGATTATACGTTGTCTATATTTTGTATATGCCTAATAGTGTTATGTGCACTAATATTAAGTTTTTTTCTTTATTTTTTAGCCACATTGAAAAAATCACAACATGGCAAGACCCGCGAAAGACAATGACCCAGGCAATGGTTCACCTGAACCACCATCCTGTCACCACATCTACTCCAATGAGCCAAAGATCACTTGCAATGTCCCAGCCAAACCTTGGTAGGTAACAATAGTTTATCATTTTTTTTTTTTTTTTGTTTGTTTTGTCCGCTCCAGCAAATAATTAAAATGAAACACTTCACTTGAGCATCCAGCATATTTATTATATGGTACATTAGTTTGGATATGTGCCACTAAGCCTTCTATATCTTTTTTTTTTTTTTTCCAAGGATCATAATTTTGAATGCATGAGGAAGTGAATATAAATATACCATACTGTCAGATAGAAGCTGTATTTAACAGGAGTTTGTGAGCATGAGCTGCTTAATGTAATAAGCTACAGCAGACTGACACTTGCTAATACAATAGGCCTGGCCTGTAACCACTCTGACAACAAACATCTTTATACTTTATACCTGTGGCATTTCCCTGCAAGTATCTCACCAAAAATGTACACGTTCAGCCTTCCTTAAAATTCAATTGTTACCTTATGTGTGGCTACAGCCTTCCTTATTTCTTCCCATAGCCCTTGTGTACTGTGATAATGAAGAATCAAGGCATGGCCTATTGGCCACTGGAGTATGAACTATCATAAGACTAGCCAAAAACTTTGCATAGCCAACAAAGTTTTTCTCAATATACAAGCCCCAATGTGGCAACCCCCATTGTCACGTTGGAGCCTGTATAGAGAGTTACCATAAAACAGTGTAGTCTCTGGAGTTGTTAGTTCTTAGGAACAGGCCCATCTGAACTCGCATTCTGGGTTGCTTGTTGCAGTGTTTAGCATTTTCCCCAAGCATTTTTTTTTTGCTTGATAGATTTGTCTGTTTTATGAACGTGTTAAAGGAGAACTAAAGCTTAACTAAAGAAGTAGGCTATAAATGTTGTACTTATGTTTTGGGCTTCTGTACCAGCCCAAGGCAACCACAGCCCTTTAGCAGGGAAGACATATGCCCCAGAAGCTCCCCATCTTTAATAATCAGCCCTTTAGCATCAGCTTATATTACAGGCCAACCTAATTTTCTGCTTGATAATTTGTGACGACACTTAAAGGAGAAGGAAAGGCTAAAATTAAGTAAGCTTTATCAGCAAGGTCTATATAAATACACCAGTAAACCATCAAAGTAATGCTGCTCTGAGTCCTCTGTCAAAAGAAACACTGCATTTCTTTCCTTTTATTGTGTACATGTGGGCTTCTATATCAGACTTACTGTTTTCAGTTTAAACCTCCAGGGCAGGGCTTGAGCATGCTCAGTTTGCTCCTCCCTCCTCCCCTCCCTGCTGTAATCTGAGCTCAGAGCTGTAAGTGAGCAGGGAGAGATTCATGCAGGAAGTGATGTCACACCAAGCTTATATGGCAGCGTCTATCCTAAACAAACAGACAGTGTCTAGAGCTGTTTACTCAGGTATGGTAAAGCATTCTGCAGAATAAATATAGCATTCTAGCTTGCACTATTGTGGCTAATCTGTTGGCAATAAACTGTCTTGGAGCTTTCCTTCCCCTTTAAGCTTTGCTTCTTAAAAGCTGCTCAGAGCCCACTGAGCATGTGAGTGTCGCAGACACTTTCCAAGATGTTGACCCCCTGTGACAAGTTTGAAGTCCTGGATCATTGCTGCTATTGACAAGCTGAAACTTTAGGCTGGTGCAATAAGTTCACTTTATATAATATGGTATTTTTAGCCGTAATCATTTTTATGGTTTAGTTCTCCATTAAATCAGAAGCCAGAACTACCTTATGATCTTCTCCTGCCTTTATTAGAAAGAATGTCCTAACATGTCTGCTTCGTGGCTTTACTTTCCTGTATTTCAGCCACTTTGTAACCACACATTAAGATGTTTTATCCTTTCTACCAGCGGATAGTATGCCAACATACTAGCAAAGATTAAATAACTGAAAAACACAGAGTGAAAGTCATTTCTTGGCCACCACCCCAGATCCCACTTTGAACCTTTACTTTTAGGGAAAAAAAGGGCAGTCAGCATCTATGTCTTCACCCGTTGCCTTTTCCTCGTTGTCTTGGAAAAGTGTCTTTCTTTTGAAGGCTTGCCATCCCCTGGTGTGGAGCTTAAAGCTAGCCAAGTTTGATCCTGGGTCTGCACATCTAATAAACAACATGTGCTCATTTCTCAAGTTCCTTTATTAACATGGAAAATCTAGTGTGCTTTGAACAGTCTGCACTTCTGGCTTGCACAGTGCCTTGACTTTGTTCTAAAATACAAAGTCACTTGTAAACATTTTATCAAAAGAATATAAATGTGACTAAGCAGTACCTCATCCTAACATGATTGTGAGTGTATTAAACAAAACATCTCCAGGGGCAGATTTATCTTGAAATAGTTCACTGTGATCTGCAAAACCTGCTTTTGTCCCTTTTTTTTTTTTGTTTGCTGCTCACTGATCAAGAGTTACACGTCTTCATCTCCAAAGAAAGGCTGTTTATTTCAAAGCCCATCTGCTTGGAATTAAGAGATGGCGAGTCTGAACAACAGCTATGATTCAGTGTGGTTGTGTAAACTGCTGTCGCTTTTGGTGCCCTCCAAACAAATTGTGAAACACCAGTTCAACTGAAGGCTCTTTTAAATTCAAATGTGACAGGAGAAGTCTGTGTTAAGCGAGAGAGAGAGAGCGAAGGAGTGCACAACCCATCCTCTGTTATATAACAAGATGCTTGCTGGAATCTGTTTAAAACAGCACAACAAGGTACCTGTAAAGATCATCTTTTAAAGTCCTACTGACCTCGGAAGACCCAAGGTTTCTCTTTTAGAAGACAAGATGCCCGTGTTCAGTCCTGAATGTCTAGCAAGAGGCCGGAATGTCTGTATGAGACACACAAGTACAAGGTCTCTTTCAGATATACCCAGATTGCTAAAGCAATGATGCCTAGTGCTATACAGAAAATGCTTTTAATTATTGCACCCATCGAACGACTCAGTTTCTAACTTGCAAGGAATGCATCCAGGTAGTTGTAAAAGTCTGTCAGGGTCAGCACAGGCTGATTTTTGAGCATAATTATGGCATAATTGTATGATTTGGCCTCATGCATGGATGGTCAAAATACATTAATGGCCCTGTTTAAATTGAAGGATAAAGAAAGAAATTAAAGCAAATCTCTGGACAGATAGCATTCATATTCATTAAAGCGGCAGTTCAACTTTTAGCATGTTATAGAATGGCCAATTCGAAGCAACTTTTCAATTGGTCTCCATTATTTTATTATAGTTTTTGAATTATTTGCCTAAAGGCCCCCATATACGGGCACATAAAAGCTGCCGACAGACCGAATCGGCAGTTTATTGGCCCTTGTGTGGAGCCATCCGACGGGCTTCCCCGATTGATATCAGACTGAAACTTGGGCACATTGCGATGCTTCTGTCTATAGGATGAACTCCACGGGCGATTTTCGGTTTTTAAGTTGGGGAGGGAAGGGTAATGCCTGTCCACCCCCTTGCTACAGTAAACCCCCCCCCCCCCACATTACTACTTTAAAGGCTTTTACAAATTAAAAAAAAAGGTAAGTTTTCAATTGTGTTCAGTTGTAAGAGGCTGTAGATCAATTAAATGTGAAGGTTTGAGGGTTACCCTTTTCTTGGGGGAATCCTTACTGTTTTGTAATATATTTAAAAACTGACATTGACCTTTACTGCTTAACATGTGGAAATAAACTGTATTCGAAAATGTACTTATTGTACCCTGCTAAGTAGAGCTTTTATAGTTTTTAGAAAATGAAAAGCCAGTTCCTAATAGTTTAAGGGAGGCAAAGCGTAGGCTTATGTGCAGCTATAATTGTATGTCACATCTATGTTGCACCTGCTGCTTTCCTGCTGGAAATAAAATTCAGTTCAGGAAACCCTAAACAATGAGCATTTACAGTAATCTGCCCTGAAACTTTTATAAACACACGGCCCAGACTTTTCCATATCCTGCTGGTAGGAGGGCGTCACTATCCTATTGTTTAGAGAGGATACAATTAAATCATTTCAGTCATTTTAATGACACAGGACACCTGATAAAGTGGAAAGAAATCTAGCAAGGTTCCCCCCTGCTTCAGTCAAAATGGTTTATCTGCTAACAGAGCAGTGTTCCAGGCAATTATGGGCTCGGGAAACATTAAGGCTGCTGGTGCTTTTAAGCTGCCTGAAAAGGACCCAAATCACCAATTGCTTGATTTGAAAATTGCTCTGTGTGCCATCAGCATTACTGCTTTGATTATGACTTGATTATGCCAAGTTAAACAAGGCTTCTATTTCTAAACCTAGCCATACGAGCCAGTCTTTTGCCAAAGTGTTGTTTGGGAAGGTCCATCGAAGGGCCCCCATACACGGTTCAATAAGAGGCTGACTTGGTTCAGAAGGCCCAAATCGGCTGCTTTTGTCAGCCTTTGTATTGCTACCGAGATAATTATTACTTGGTGAAGCCAAACACGCCTTCCGAATTGTTCCTGTCTGTTAACAATCACTGTTTGAGTCTAAATCAGTGATCCCCAACCAGTAGCTCGTGAACAACATGTTGCTCTCCAACCCCTTGGATGTTGCTCCCAGTGGCCTCAAAGCAGGTGCTTATTTTTGCATTCCAGGCAAGTTTTGGTTGCATAAAAACCAGGTGCACTGCCAAACAGAGCCTCAATGTAGGTTGACAATCCACATAGGGGCTACTAAATGGCCAATCACAGCCCTTATTTGACACCCCAGGAACACTTTTCATACTAGTGTTGCTGCCCAACTCCTTTAATCTCTAAATGTTGCTCACAGGTTCTAAAGGCTGGGGATCCCTGGTCTAAATAATAGGGCTGCAACAAATCCAGGATTTGTTTTGTATTTGGGCAAGAACTGGACAAATCCAAGTGCCTCGCTAGTCTGGCTTAATCCAAACTTTTAAAATTGTGGTGATTGTTGTAATACGAACAAAAATATTGCGTTCCCCCCCACACCTTCTTTTTAACCCTTCCTCACCCTAATTTACATTTGTAAATTATGGTTTGGATTTGGTTTAGAATGTAACCGAATCCATCTTGCAAGATTCAGGAATCGGGCAAATCCCAAAATAGAAGGATTTGGTCAGTCTTTACAAAATAATAAGCATGACGATTTCTATTTATATGGCTAAACATAAAGATACACATAAATAATCCTCACTTCTCAGAGCAACCTATACTGGTTTATTTTTATTTAGCATTCCTACAAAAAGAGAAAAAGGAAACCCTACCTGTAGGGTCTGTTGTTATCTGTTAAACATATCTTAAGTGCCAAAGACTTTAGCATCTATGGCACCAACACTCAAGTACAAGTCACAGTTCTGTAGATTCTATGGTTTTGGGTTCTTGTTTGTTCAAAGGGAAAGTGTGACTATAAGCGTTATTATTATTAGCATTATTATTAATAACAACAACAAAGATTTATACATCAAACATACTAATTGCATACAAATACTGATCAACACTTGAGGTAAAGACAGGCCCTGCTCGACAAGGTCACAAACTGATAGCCTAGCAATACATGGCCCTTCTCACTACTATAATTTACAGTGTTAAGAAAATGCACAGTGTTTATGAACAGGTATGGGATCCGTTATCCAGAAAGCTCAGAATTAAGGAAAGGGCGTTTCCTATAGAGTCCATTTTAATCAAATAACCCCTCATTTTTAAAAATAATTTCCTTTTTTTTTGTAATAATAAAACAGCACCTTGTGCTTGTTCAGGAAGAACAGCCTATTGGGTTTATTTTCTAGTAGACTTAAGGTATGAAGATCCAAATTACAGAAAGATCGGTTATCCGGAAAACCCCAGGTCCTGAGCATTCTGGATAACACATCCCATACCTGTATAGCAAACAACTTTAGTGCACTTCCTCCCTAGGTTTTCTTCTCTTATGGCTAAGGGTAAGGACACGCGGCAGATTCAGGGAGACAAATCGCCTCTTCTTTGGGGCGACTATCTCCCCGAACTGTCTTCCCGCCAGCTATAATGAAAAATCAACTGCGGGATGGCACTCGCGGCGCTTCGTTTTCTGAAGCCACCTGAAATTTGCCTCACGAGGAAACTTTGGGCGACTTCGGAAAACGAAACGCCGCAAGTGGCATCCCGCTGTCGATTTTTCATTATAGCTAGTGGGAAGCTAGGGGAAGGCAGTTCTGGGAGATTGTCGTCCCAAAGAAGAGGCAATTTGTCGCCGGGGCGACTAATCTCCCCGAATCTCCCTGTGTGTCCTTACCCTTAAGCTGGTCGTAGACACAAAGATCCGATCGCACAAGTCATTGTAAGATCGGACTTTCTCATCTCCCGACCTGCCACTAACCATTCCCATCATATAAAGTACGAAAGAACAGATCAGCCGATGTTCTGCCCCTTACAGCAATTGTATGAAAGTTATGTCTGACAAAGCTAGTGACACTGAAAATCATACGATCGGCAATGCATGCAGAGATATTACCCGCAGCCGACAGAAATCTTTTAACCTGTCCGATCGACCAAACAATCAATCCCCGGATGAAAAATTCGGGACTCTCCACACACGGTCCGAAAATCGTACGAATCCTCGATTCATACAATCAGATCTTTGCGTCTATGGCCAGCCCCTGCACACAGCTGGGAATACTTGCAAGGAGCTTGCAGCTTAACACTAGGAAGTTTTTCCATGTTATATTAGTTGGATTTTCCTTCCCAGGCTCTCCATTTCTTATCTGGGAGGCTTCCTGGATAACAATACAATAAAACAACCATCAGAAAACATAAAGGTGCTATTTTTGACTCCTCAATAACAGAAAGTAGGATGGCAATGGTCTGGAATGTTTCCCAGGGTTGCTATTGCATTACGGTATGTAGTGCAGTTTTGAAGTGTTCTGTCAGAAGTGAAAGAAATAGGTACGATAGACGCAAACAAAATACACAAATGTTTTGATGCATGTACATATATTCAGGTGCACTTGTTTTTGTGTTATTTCTGCTCAGATTCATAGCATAGCCCGCGAGAATGTATTGCTGGACAACAATAAAAATGCTCAGAATCTGGACATCTTAAGTGTGAATTAAATTAACTTATAAATCAAAGGGTATCTACTAGTGTTGTGTTTGTTAAGAAATACCTTATATCACTTGCTGTTATAGAAGATGGGAATTGTGGTACTTATGGCACAAGTACAGCCCTCACCTAATCGCAAGGACTTTCTCATTTTCAGTCCGTATTTTCTCATGCTTCAGAAATATCAAGATTTCCCTTTAAGAAAGACTTTATGATTATTCCTGATATTGTGCCACTGTTTGTATTCTTTCCAGTCCCAGAGGCAAATTCCATGTGTATCATTGCCCAAGCCTATGACATGGTGGTTCTGTGATTACTTTACATTTGTGTTGTTGCTTGGCTGTGCTGCATGAACCCTTAAAATGAGTATTAATTCAACTAATTTGTTTTTCTGTTTCCCATTGCATTCATGTCCCAATGCTTGGTAAGTATTCATTATGTCAGTAAGTGGCACCAGCTTTATAATTCCATAATGTATGGGGTTTACTATATTGCTGTACATCTAAAACCTGAAGTACTAGCAGGCAACAATTCTTTTGAGACCGGTCACAAATATTCAGCCAAAATCCTAAAGCTCATACAATCTTTTTCCTTTTAAAGACTAGATTTTTGAAATTATTTTCTGCAAGTCCAAACTACCAAACAAGGTAACTGAAAGGCCTTTGATCGCCTTCTGTTCTAGCACAAATGGAAGGGAAGGTTAATCAACCATTCTCAAAGAAATCTGAGTACAATCCACATCCATACCTATGTCTATGAGGGTTTACCTTGTTGTTTCACACAGTGGATGATTATACTCACCATTCTAAACTAGCACACAGGTGCATGAGGCTCATTTCCAAAATAATCAAGATAATGAAGAGATTTTACCATTGTAACTATCATTGTCATTTTATCTGTAATTAAAATATGCAGCAGATTTCTGGCACAAAGTTCACTCCAAGTTCCAAGTTTACTTGCCACTCATTTTATGGGGAGGTTCATGCTGCTTTTAAGAAATATGCTTTTATAGTTGGCTAAAACTAGAAATAGGAATAAATATATGGACTGGATCTGCAATAAAAAATGTTGTGATAAAAAGTTAAATTGGTTCTTATTAGTGGAAACTAATAAATCTTGTGTCATGCTGCTGCCTGGACTTGCCAATACATGGCTTACATGAGGAAAGGTGAGCAAGCATGCAAATACCAGGAGGGAACGTTAAAGGGATACGGTCATGGGAAAAAAACTGATTCACTTGGGGCAGCTGGGAAATTAACAAAATGTCTAGCCCCATGTCAGATTTCAAAATTGAATATAAAAAAAATCTGTTTGCTCTTTTGAGAAATGGATTTCAGTGCAGAATTCTGCCGGAGCAGCACTATTAACTGATTAATTTTGAAAAAAAAAAATTTCCCCATGACAGTATCCCTTTAGCACACGGGCAGATTCGAGGAGATTGTCACCTGGCGACTAATCGCCTCTTCTGTGGGGCGACAATCTCCCCAAACTGCCTTCCGCCTGCTATAATGAGAAAATGCCTCACGAGGAAACTTCGGGCGACTTCGGAAATCAAAGCGCCGTGAGTGCATTGGCGCTTGCGTTTTCTCATTATAGCAGGGGGAAGGCAGTTCAGGGAGGCGACTAAATCACCCCAAATTTGCCCATGTGCTAAAGCCCTAAGGGAGCTAGCACATGGGGAGATTTAGTTGCCTGGCCTGAAGTTGGGTTGCCACTTAACTCCTACGCTAAGGGCAGTGGCACACGGGAAGATTTTTCCTGAAATTTTTAAACGCGGCTGCGGTCGACAAATCTTTTGAAAATGCCTCTCCATTGTCGGTAATAGGAATTGCTGCCGGGATGATTGCTAAATCGCCAGAAGTTTCCTCTGGAGGCATCTTTCGGTGATTTGGCGTTCAGGTGGACATACCATCAGCAATTTCAATTAGTGGCAATGGGAGAGGCATTTTCAGGAGAAACCCGCAGCCGCGTCTAAACAATCGTGGTCGACAAATCTTCCCGTGTGCCACTAGCCCTTACCACTGGTCTAGAAGGCTAAAAAAAAGAAAAAGTAATGATAATATAACAAACCTTGCTAAAACTTTTTGATATTTTTCAAATAAAATTAAATTTTATATGTGTTTTGAAAAATGTCATCTAATTTGAAAAACATCTTAAAGTTTTAGTAATCTTTTTTAAAAAAAACAAACCCTTAATGCTATTGTTTCTTATTTGAAATAAAATGGGTAAATTCAGCAAATAGGTTTCATGGTGGCAGAAAAATTTAAGAGGGAAATAGAGGCCATCAAAATATTGGTATTTGCTGTGGCGGCAGTGGGAGTACCATTTTAAGCTTACGGGCTGTGATTATTCCTGGAAAATGCTCACTTCCATATTGTGAATGGATAATCATGGGCCAAGAGCTACTTGTGACAAGTATAATTGCATAGAGTGGGGAGTGGGCCCCTACGACAAATCCCTGCGGTTCAATCACTGCAGTTTTCCCAGGAAATATATCTGGATGAAAATGGCCCTCGTGCATTACCCATAGGGTGGAAATTCATTGTAAAAGAAATGTATACGTTACAACCTCATAGTGAAATAGAAGTTACTTTTCTTACACCTAATGCCAATTACAAAGGTTATTTGGGGAAGTTTATTTGTATTCAGTGCTGTACTTTATATATCGAGGGCACTCCCATAGATAATGTTTCCACTTCAAATTTAAACTGCTCAGAAATATATGACTGGGATTAGCCAAGGATCAGTCTGTAGGCTTCCAAAGTGGGTGGCCTAGGGACAAGTATGTACATAATACTTCCTTGTTTCCTTAACTACAATGTAACTCTACCATGACAATTAGTCTTATTTGTATGCTTTGGTTATTTTTAAACCCTAATCCACTGGTCTGTGCTCATCAGCCTGTGTGAAATTCTATTTTCATGTTTTTTTAAGTATTGTTTTTTGTCTGGAACGGGCTCTTCTTATAGGGGTTGTTCACCTTTAAAGTAACTTTTAGTATGATGTAGAGATAGACATTCTGAGACAATTTGCAATTAGTTTTCAATTCTTTAATATTATTTAGCTTTTTATTTAGCAACTCTCTGGTGTGCAATTTCAGCAATCAGGTTACTAGGGTCCAAAATACTTGAGCAACCATGCACTGATATGAATGAGACTGGACTATGTATAGGAAAGGCCTGAATAGAAAGATAAGTAATAAAAAGTAGAAATAACAATACATTTGCAGCCTTACAGAACATTCGTTCAGTGACCCCTATTTGACAGATGAAAACAGAAGGCGGCAATCACAAATAAAGAAAAAAATGAACACCAGTTGAAAAGTTACTTAGAATTAGCCATTCTGTAACATACTAAAAGTTAACTTAAAGGGTTACTGTCATGGGGAAAAAAAAATTCTCAAAATGAATCGGTTAATAGCGCTGATCCAGCAGAATTCTGCACTGAAATCCATTTTCCAAAAGAGCAAACAGATTTTTTTATATTCAATTTTGAAATCTGACATGGGGCTAGACATTTTGTCAATTTCCCAGCTGCCCCTGGTCATATGACTTGTACCTGCACTGTAGGAGAGAAATGCTTTCTGGCAGGCTGCTGTTTTTCTTTTTCAATGTAACTGAATGTGTCTCAGTGGGACATGGGTTTTTACTATTGAGTGTTGTTCTTAAATCTACCAGGCAGCTGTTATCTTGTGTTAGGGAGCTGTTATCTGGTTACATTCCCATTGTTCTTTTGTTTGGCTGCTGGGGGGGAAAAGGGAGGGGGTGATATCACTCCAACTTGCAGTACAGCAGTAAAGAGTGATTGAAGTTTATCAGAGCACATGTCAGATTTCAAAATTGAATATAAAAAAATCTGTTTGCTCTTTTGAGAAATGGATTTCAGTGCAGAATTCTGCTGGAGCAGCACTATTAACTGATTCATTTTGAATTTTTTTTTCCCATGCCAGTATCCCTTTAAAGGTGAACCACCCCATTAAATTGGTTTCATTTTGACAAAACAGTTTTGCTTTAGAAGTGTATGGACTGGGAAGGTAAAGCATGGGCTGTGGTTTGTTGGAATATCCTAATTTTGTGTGTGGCAATGAGAGGCAATGCTGCAGGGCAATCCTTGGCCTAAATATATCCCCCCTGCAAAAAAGTTTTCTAGCATGTCATCAGGATATATTAGTGGTACGGGAAAACCATTATATTCTGAATATGACCCATAAATAGTGTTGCTTCAGGTGCATACATTTGCTGCAATCCTGCTTTTCTATCTATTTACAGTGATGAATCATCCCCAACAAATAACTTCCAGCCCCGCCATACCCCAACAGAACCACCCGACCCAGAATCCTCAAGCAGCGCTCATCAGTTTACCCAATGCTCTTACCACCCAGCAACAGCAGCAACAGAAACTTCGGCTTCAAAGGATCCAGATGGAGAGAGAGAGAATCCGGATGCGTCAGGAAGAGCTGATGAGACAGGTAATTATAAATAAACAATGCTGGTTGTGTAATGGTTGTGTAACAGTGATAGGTACTACTGCTTTAAACCACTGCAAACAAAAAAAAAACCCCTGTGGCTCTACTCAAATAAAAAAAAAAAAAGTGAATGTTATAATATTCCTAATGAAAATCAGTAAATCTACTTGCGTGCGTGGCCCCAGGTCCGTCTCTTAAGGGTGTAGCATTATCTGCAATTAAATTCAAACAATATAAACGTTGTTCACACTCACTGATGAGAACAGGTAGCCCGGGTGCAGCACCCCGAACCTGTAGCTTGGATGAGATGCAATACGTAATCATAGGCACCTACAGTATGTGCATATGATTACGTGTCTCTAGATACGAAACGCGTTAGGACGTTTGATTTTAACCTATGGAATAAAGATCGAAATTTTATCCAACCTGGTGTGTCGCAGGAGTGCGTGACTATTCTTCCTTTTCCTTTAAACACTGGACAAGAAATTCTTTGGCCTGACCAGGGTGCCTCTTGCTGCATTTCAGATGATGATAGTGGCCCAATGTATCCTGTGCCTGTCAATGGTTGTTGGTAGGGGGAAAGGGAATTCTTATCTTTAGTGCTACTTTGCTTTTCTCTGTCCAGTATTAATAGTGTAAGGATGGCACAACAGCATTACAGAATTGTATCCGGCAGTATTGCACAATGCTTTGATATATAGTATACTGGTTCAAGCCATTGAATCTTTAATGGCCGTAGTCCCAATGTGTTTACTTGGGCCTCCTTCAGTTACTTGGCTTATCCCATTTCTATGACCCTGCCTGTTATATGCTTAGATTCAGTGATCATTCATGGGAACAGATATTTCTACACATAGCACATCTCCCAGACATTCCTTCTGTCCTTTCTTTGTGCCAAGCATATGGGCATATCATTTACTAGACTGTTTTTTTTTTTCATTGTCTTTGGGTGCTGGGCTGAAAGTAAGAAGCGGAGAGTTTGGGGGACATTGTAGTGCTTATATGCCTGTTCACAAAGGAATGCATGCTGCCTTAATGGAATGGGTGCATTCTGATGTCATGCATGTTTAGAAGTCATCAAAATGGCAAGAATAAAAGGAATAAGAATTCTTTTATGTCCATTCTCAAGTGTGATTGTCTGATGAAACTCTTCTTCGGCTGTGATAAATGTGCTTAATAGAGATATCAGTGGAACGGTGAGCAGTAACGTAACTACCCATCTCTGGGCCTGGGTGCAGGGAGTGCAGCCACCCCCCTTCTTCATGACGCGATCTTCGCGGCGAATTCGCTATTGCTGTAATAGAACTAATTTCTGACATTACGCTTCTTTTAAAGGGGTTCTACACCTTCCAACACTTTTTTCAGTTACTGCCTGTTTTCTATGTGTGACCTTTTTCTAATACTTCAGCTTAAAGTTTAATTTTTCACCTTCTTGTGTCTTTCTAAAGCAGCTGAGGGGGGTTGCCGACTCGGTAACTGTACTAAATTGATACATTTAGTTGATACCTTTCTTATCTTTGTCTCTGCTGAACAGAATCCATGAGGCAGCTGTTATAACTGATACAATAGTTAATATTGTAGCTAATATTCCACAGATGTTGCTGAGAAATAAATCAACTAATGTAGCAAATTGTAACAGTTCAGAATCTGCACCTGGATCACTGAGCTGCCAGACCTGAGACAGGAATATTTACCAGTAACTTTAAACCTAAACAATTCTGGAAAAAGCGGTGAATAAAAAGGAAAGCAACTGAAAAAAGTCTTGTGAACAACCTGAAAACAATTGTACTGGTAATAGTGTCTGGAAGGTGAACAACCCTTTTAAGATAAAGGGTTTAAGTTCTCTTAAAAGAAGAAGGAATGGTCTTTTAACTTGGGGGTGCCAAAAGTTAGGCATCCCAAGTGATTGCATATACTTACCCGTGACTCTTCCGACTTCTTCATTCTTCAATTCAATTAAAGTTTGGCTTTTCGCGTTACTGTACATGCGCAGCCACAAGAAAAAAGAAGAAACCAGAAGAAGATTGCTCTGTTGTGCTCACTTGAAGAATCCTGGGCCAGTGCAGTTTTCTGCTGATAGGAACACCGGCCCATGGATTCAGGTAAGTACATGAAATCACTTGGGGGTGCCTAACTTTTGGCAACCCCAAGTTAAAAGACCTTTCCTTCTCCTTTAAAGGAATTGTTCAAAAATGTAATGTATAAAGGCTGGAGTGACTGGATGTGTAACATAATAGCCAGATCACTACTTCCTGCTTTGCAGCACTTTTACTTTCCACTGATTGGTTATCAGGCAGTAACCAATCAGAGACTTGAGGGGGGCACATGGGTCATAACTGTTGCTTTTGAATCTGAGCTGAATGCTGAGGATCAATTGCAAACTCACTGAACAGTTATGTCCCATGTGGCCCACCTTAAACTCACTCACTGACTCAGAGAGCTGCAAAGCAGGAAGTAGTGTTCTGGTTATTATGTTAGACATCCAGTCACTCCAGCCTTTATAAATTACATTTTTGGCTAACTAACTATGTTATAAACATTTCTATTTTTTGCACAGCCTATCTATTTACCCAATTTTATTTTTACACTGAACTGTTCTTTTAAAATCTATTATTTAACCCTTGTATTTATACCCGTGATCTTCCACCTGAGCTGCTCAAGCCATTACTGTTACATTGGCTGAGAATTGCAGTTCAACAATAACTGGAGACCCCCAGCTTGAAATGAGTGATGGAAAGAAAAGTGCAGACAATCCACCCCCTGTGATCTATTGACTGTAAGAACTATGCAGTTCCTCAGCTAATCTTTTAACCCTCCTTTGTTTCCTTTAATGCAACCTGGTCAGAGAAGAAAATGCTGACTTAATGTTGCTTGTCGTTGCCGAGTGACGGGAACAAGATTGAAGGGTTCGGGTGAAAGGGTGTGGAATTTTTTTGGCAGGTCTCCTAACTCTGCTTTTAACCTGACAGCCGTCACTGGCTGGCGATCCAGCAATTCTAGAACTGACAGCTGCTCTGTTTGCAGTAGACACACCCAGCAGAGAGAGAGAGAGAGAGAATATCAGTTTCAGAAAGGTTTCCTATTGGGGTTTGTGTCTTACAAGGTGAAAATTGGGGAACCTCTGTTAGCCAATGAAATGCCATCAGACCCTCTTTGCTTTGGTGTAATATCATATTATACCAGACTAAATAAAGAAAGGAAAATAATAACTATAGGTAGGCTTTAGCAAATATGCTATAGATCCTGATCTCCAATTGAATCTGAGTTTTGGGACTTGACGTAATTCAATCAAGTGGGCTTCATATTATTCACTTATGCAGGGTACTGATTTGCCTTAGTAAATAAACCTTTCTAAGCAATGACTGGTTAGGGGCACATGGTGGAGCAAACCTGCCTTCCATCTCACATCTGCACTGAAATACACCCATTGTGTGCACTGACAGGCCGATGTGTGCTTCTGTGCTACCTATTGTATTCTGTGCTACCTATTGTATTCTGCTTTGAGAGAGATTTGTCACGCCATAAAGTGGAATTTCCTAACTATCTGTGCTTGGATAGGGCTCAAGAGTGAAAGAGCCAGAACTGCTGTAGAGGGGCGACCTTTAGGCTTGGATGGGGCAATTATTTATTTATTTTTAATTGAGCCAGGGGTCCTTTGGTTTATCCCAGTTCTGAGGCAGGCAAGGCAATATTCAAACCCTGGCGGATCTTAGGGGGGATATGGATATTGATCCTTTTGTTATATGGAACCCTAAGGCTTCTCATGGCAACCCTTTTTTTTTTGGGCACATTGATATATATTCACTTAAGTCTACCACGTGATGCTATCGGAACAATTTACAGTAATGGCCACATTTTGGAGTGCAGCTGTATGCTACAATGAAACAAAGCCATCAGCAGCGATCCAATCAACTCATGAGCCTATTTCATGAGCCCAATTGACTGTTCCCACTAGTGTCTGCGGTACAGTCATTTGAAAAAGTTTGGGAACCACTCTTAATTCTTTGGTGTTTTATTTATCATTGGCTGATTTTCAAAGTAGCAACTTCCTTTTAATATATAACATGCCTTATGGAAACAGTAGTATTTCAGCAGCAGTTACATAAAGTTTATTGGATTAACAGAAAATATGCAATATGCATCATTACAAATTAGACAGGTGCATAAATTTGGGCACCTCAACAGAGATATTACATCAATACTTAGTTGAACCTCCTTTTGCAAATGTAACAGCCTCTAGACGCCTCCTATAGCCTTTGATGAATGTCTGTATTCTGGATGGCGGCATTTTTGACCATTGGTCCATACAAAATCTCTCCAGTTCAATTAAATTTGATGGCTGCCGAGCATGGACACCCTGCTTCAAATCATCACATAAATTTTCGATGATAATTCAAGTCAAGAAAATTTTACTTCTCCCTCTGCATAAATGCCGTAGATTTTGAAGTGTGTTTAGGGTCATTGTCTTGTTGGAATATCCAACCCCTGCATAACTTCAACTTTGTGACTGATGCTTGAACATTATCCTGAAGAATTTGTTGATATTGGGTTGAATTCATCTGACCCTCAACTTTAACAAGGGCCCCAGTCCCTGAACTAGCCACACAGCCCCACAGCATGATGGAACCTCCACCAAATTTGACAGTAGGTAGCAGGTGTTTTTCTTGGAATGAGGTGTTCTTCTACTGCCATGCAAAGCGGTTTTTGTTATGATCAAATAACTAAATTTTTGTCTCATCGGTCCAAAGCACTTTGTTCCAAAATGATTGTGGCTTGTCTAAATGAGCTTTTGCATACAACAAGCGACTCTGTTTGTGGCGAGTGCAGAAAGGGCTTCTTTCTCGTCACCCTGCCATACAGATGTACAGATACTCCATCTGCAGCAAAGTGTTCTTGCAGGTCTTTGGAGGTGATCTTTGGGTTGTCTGCAACCATTCTCACAATGCTCAGCATATGCCGCTCCTGTATTATTCTTGGCCTGCCAGACCTGGGTTTTACAGCAACTGTGCCTGTGGCCTTCCATTTCATGATTACATTCCTTACAGTTGAAACTGACAGTTTAAACCTTTGAGATAGCTTTTTGTTGCCCTCCCCTAAACCATGATACTGAACAATCTTTTTCAGATCTTTTGAGAGTTGCTTTGAGGATCCCATGCTGTCACTCTTCAGAGGAGAGTCAAACAGAAACACAACTTGCAATTGGCCACTTTAAATACCTTCTGTCATGATTGGACACACCTGCCTATGAAGTTCAAGGCTTAACGAGCTAATCCAACCCATTTGGTGTTGCCAGTAATCAGTATTGAGCAGTTACATGCATTCAAATGAGCAAAATTACAAGGGCACCCATATTTTTGCACAGTCAGTTTTTTACATTTGATTTAATTTCATACAGCTGAATACTGCTTCACTAAAAATCTTTGTTCAGAAAACACCCCAGTACAGATGTTCCTGGGAAATGAAAGACATGTTATCTTTTTTGTTGAAAGTGAAGTAAATTGTTATGCAGGCTGAGAGGGGTTCCCAAACTTTTTCATATGACTGTAGCTGAACAGAGTCGCAACTGTCAGACAGCTCAAGCAGTCAGACCAAATATCACATTCCTTGCTTCAGTACCATGGCAATGGCATAGTAGCTGCCGGCAAGACAGATTCCAAAGCTGTAAAAGGGGTTGCAGCAAAAAGCAAAAAAATTGAATGCCATATAACATGTCCCAATTAACAAACATCCCACAACTGACTGTTCCTGAACCTCCCCCAATATGTGTGATCTCTTAAAATAAAACCAACAATAAAAGCAACTGCATCATTCAGAACATCTTTGGTTACTAACGGGTTAAAAGGGACTGTTCTTTCTTTGGATTTCAGGGAAGGTTACGGCAGTTCATAGAGAAAAGCATATCTGAATCCCAGCTGCTGTGAAGCCTTAAATAGATGGCTGAAAGCGAGTATGAACTTGCCACGCCGTCCTCAGCACTTTTATGTGTTATGTTCATAGGGCCAAGATGCGTTTCCATGATGTGGACTGAAGGCCGGATCTGAAGCTGCTCTGCTTTAGATATTTATAAAGTGCACTACACCCAGCAACAGCTTCTCACTTGATTGAAGTCACATTCTTTGAGTTTATGTTCATTAGTTTTATTTTTACTTCTTGAATTGTCCAGGGTACATTCCTGCGCGGGTCCATTTTTGTTAACCCGTTCCCGCAAACCCGCATTCTTACACGCTACCCGACCCGCAAGTACCTTATCCGCAACCCAGACCCGCGACCCGCTGACCATCAAGATTTAGGAAGTGCTGTCATTGTAAACCGGAAGTGACATCATTGGAAGTAGGCGTGATCAGTAAAAAGGAGTAAAAAACCGCAGACCCGTGTCTATACCTGCACCCGGAACTTCTTCTAGCAACCCGCAGGTATTTGCGGGTACCCGGACCCGCTGCAGGACTCCAGGGCATGATGATGGCTATAGGTGTCACTGATTCATATCTGTACTAAGAAAGAGCGAGAAAAAGAGAAATTTAAAGGCTGTGTAAACCCGCCCACAACATTTTTAAACTGTGAACAGCCTCTTTGAAATCTTTAAATCTGTAAAGCTATAAAGTAAATGGGAAAACATACACAGCGCTCCATTTTCGGACGTTGCCCGAAGTTTCCCTGTGAGGGTCAGGGCACACGCTCCGATTTGGGGTGAATAATCTCCTCGAACTGCCTTCCACCGGCTAGAATGTAAATCGACGACGAGATGGAAAGTCTGAAGTTTCCTTGTGAGGCAGGAGGCAGTTTGGGGAGATTAGTCGCCCCGAAGAAGAGGAGATTTGTTGCGGGCGACTATTCTCCCTGAATCTGAGCATGTGCCCTGACTAGGGATGGGCGAATTTGACCCGTTTAGTTTCGCCAAAAATTTGCCGCTGCCGAAATGACGGAGACGCTCATTAAAGTCTATGGGCATCAAAAAGATTTTGACGCTTGGCGAATTTTTTTTTGACGCACATCTTTTTTTTTTTGTCGCAGGCCGACATACAAGTCTATGGGCGTCATTTCTGCTGCGACCCTTAGGGAGATTAGTCCCCCGTGGTATCACAGTTTTAAAAGTGGATGAAGTATCTCCCTTTTAATCTCTCATTATCATAAAGATTCATCCAATCACTATGGGGCAAATTCACTAAACGCCGAAGTGCCTAACGCTAGCGTGAATACGCCAGCGTAGCGCATTTTCATTAATTCGCCGATTCACTAACGGATGCTGGCGTAAATTCGCTAGTGTTTCTTTGCACCCTTACGCCTGGCAAATTTGCGCAATGGATGTAACTACAGAAATTCATTAACGCGCCAATTATTCTGAACGCTACCTTTTACGCCAGACTTCCTTTGCCACCTCAGACCAGGCGAAGTGCAATAGAGTAGATAGTGATTGTTTCAAAAAAAGTTTACATTTTTCTAAGTCCCAAAAAACGCTGGCGTTTTTTCATTTTTTATGGGTGATAGGCTGAAAAAGATCGAAAAAAATTTTGGGGCTACCCTCCTTCCCCCCCTACATTTCCTAACTCATGGCAACTTAACTATACAGTGGGCACATGTGTAGGGCAAAATAAACAT
The DNA here is from genome assembly GCF_017654675.1 of Xenopus laevis. Classification (NCBI taxonomy): domain Eukaryota; kingdom Metazoa; phylum Chordata; class Amphibia; order Anura; family Pipidae; genus Xenopus; species Xenopus laevis. The sequence goes on along the minus strand of NC_054380.1, from coordinate 109,982,684 downwards.
TTTATTTGCTGTTTTGAAGGTTTCCCAGGCTTGTGTAGTGCTGCTACATATACCTCCATTGTAACTTGAATTTGGCGCCTTATGTAAATTAAGCATCGCTAGCATAACTTCAATTTGCTTGGCGAATTAACTTCGCAACCTTACGCTTCCCCTGAGTGCAACTTCGGATTTTAGTGAATTTGCGTATCGCTGGCGAAAATACGCCTGGTGAAGCACGGCGAAGCGGACGCTGGCGCAATAACGAATCTTAGTGAATGTTCCACTGTGACTTCTCCTGCGACACTAGCATTGAATTTGGGAGCCAGCAATCCTTTCGAACAGGGTTGCTCGTAGGGTACCACAATTAAAAAAAAAACTTTCAGTATTATACTTTAGATGTCTTCAGTCCATAGCTTATTTCATGCATGCAATATCTGTACAATTGTATTTCAATTTAATTGAGCAGGAGTTGCCATACTGCCTGTTTCAGTCAAAGCATGCTCTATACATTTCTGTAGCACAATAGATTTATGCTGTGAGCTTTATAAAGAAGGTATTGGAGAGTGTGTGTATATAGATATATAGTGAATAAAGTACCCCCTCTTGTAAAATATAGGGATATTATAAGGTACCGAGGAGTTTCATGACCATATACAGGTCATGGAACTCCGAGGTAACTTATAATATCCTCATATTTTACAACTGGGGGTACTTTATTAATTATAATACACAAATTTTAGTGACACTTCTCTCACCAGTGTGAAGCTCGCCAATTGGCTCCCGACCATCACGTGTCCAAAATCCAGCTCCCTGGCAACAGAGCGTCCTCACAACTTTCAAAAATGGATTTCCATGGCTCGTTTTTCGTGATATAATAAAAGCTTCTTTATTTAATGTTATATTATTTGCATGTCAGCCTTGACACAGTGCACATTATCGTTACTACTGACCGGTTTCGTACCTCACGGTACTTCCTCAGAGTATACATTTTTTCACACAATACACAACTTTATAGCTAACCTTAATTACAGACAAATATCACACTTGTTATCTTAAAGGGATATACCCTAGTTCTTATACCATTTTATTACCACAGTCTATTTTAATTTTAATAAAAACATTTAAGAACAGAAGGATGCTAAAAACATTGTGGATCCATGTATGCAGTTCTGGGTAATATTTTGATTACAGGGATGCTTTACATACACTCTTACATAGTACCTCTCACTATTACAAGTTACAAGTTATCCCATTTAAATTTAAATTTACTTATTTTTCTCTTATTCAATATAAAATTTAATTTCACAATCTTTATTGAGACCCAAAGGCTTTTCCGTTTCTAAAGTAAACATCCACCATGCTTCTCTCTTATTCATTAGCTTTTCTAGATCACCTTTCCTCTTATCTAATCGGACATGCTCTATGCCTTGAAAGGATATGCAGCTGTCATTTCCATTATGTACATTCAGAATATGATCAGCTATAGAGGATGATATATCCTTTCTCCCTACACAGGCCAAATGTTCCAAAATTCTGTCTTTCATTTTCCTCATAGTTCTTCCAACATACTGGCATCCACAACTACATGTAGCTAAATATATAACATTTGTAGTTTTGCAGTTAATGTATGTTCTACACTCATATTCTTTTCCTGTCACCGTACTACTAAATTTTTTTGAAACATTTATATAACAACATGCTCCACATTTGTATGTTCCGACATACTTTAACCAAATGGATTTTTTCTGTTCACGCTTATCAGGGAGCATACTTGGGGATACATAGCTTGCAATAGATCTAGTTTTCCTATAGGTGAACCAGGGTCTGTCTACTTTTAATAACAAATTTTAGTGAGTCATGTGACAGAAATTACATCACTACTCACCGTTTATAACTGATGACATCACTACTCACCGTTTATAAGGATATAATTTACAAGATATTCATGGGTTTTGTGTATTTTATTTATATATATATATATATATATATATATATATATATATATATATATATATATATATATATATATATGCATGCTGTTGATTACACAGTACAAGATACAGGCCAGGCTAGTTGAAAGAAGAGGGAGGCCAGTCTTGCTGAGCCACTAACACATGCAGTTGTGCTCTTGAGCTTCCCTCCTCTCATCACGTGACTCATGACACTTCCTTGTAAAATCATGTTGTTGTTGGATTGTTGCTCATCCACCCAGTGGTTTCAGGTTATTGGGACATACTGGAACTGGCCCGAAATTATGACTGAATTTCACTCTTGTCCTATTGTTATAGGATTAATAGTTTTCCCTAAAAAAGGTAATTGTTGGGTGATAAAAAGAAAGCAGCTCGGGGCTACTGACTGACCTAAATTCAGTGTCGCTTGCTGGTCACAGGGCAGGGATATTCTCTCAGACGTATCACTGCTGTAAAATCCACATTATAGTTTTTGGAGATTTCTTATTGGTGTGCTGCAGCTGGACTGGGCCCATTCACTTACTCACTGTGAGGCATTCTGGGATTGTTTTACTTTATTCTTGCAACTGGCTTTGTGTTCATACTTTTATTGGGTTATTTATAAAAAAAAACAAAAAAAAACTACTCCGACAAAATCCGTTAATGTTTTGTCCCCTTATTTATCAATCCATTTTGCGGGGAAAAAATAAATTTGTATACCATGACTTTTTGGAGACTTTTTCGGATTTGACACCCGAATACCGCAACCCAGCTCAGATGAGGATCTGCCATTGACTTTTACAGGAACTGGGCAGGTCTGAGTTGGGAGTACTTTTTTTATTTATAAAACACCCACGGGGTTTAATAAAACCCGAAAAAATGTTAGTACTTTTTTCCCATGAAAAATCTGTTTTACCCCTTTAAAAATAAATAATCAGACTTTTTTTTTGAATCCTAGTGACACTGAACTAATTCTACAATTTCTTTGCTTCCCTGTCTTTGAGTTTGTGTGTTTATTTAACTCGTGTCCTCATTTTCTGCTTTCCCCATCCAGGAAGCTGCGTTATGCCGACAAATTCCAATGGAGTCAGAAAACATGGCTCCAGTTCAGAATACAGTCAGCCCACCTGCCATGCCTCAGGATATAAGACCTATAACAAGCAATGGCTCTGACCCGTTCCTCAACAGGCAAGTCTCTCATTTCATTGGCATAAATTCCCTGCAGCCGTTACAACTGATGGCTATCTATGGGCATTTATAACTGAACCGCACTAAATAAGACGTTTTTTAGAAGTAGCTAAATTGCAAGTTTCCATAACCTGGAAATGGCCAAAATATTTCATTGTTCTGATTGTAGATTGTGATACTAAGCTCTATAGTTAGTGTAGGTATGGGTATATAGAATTTAATTAAAAGTAGAGAGGGGTGTGTGTATGGATGCTGGGTTTTCATTTGGAGGGGTTGAACTTGATGGACTTTCTCTTTTTTCAACCCAATTTAACTACAGTATGTAACTATGTAAGTTGAACAAATGTTGTGGCTGAAATGTAGACATGGGTATTAGAGTGGCCAGCCAGTGTCGGACTGGAACACCAGGGGCCAATCCAAATACCTTAGACAAGGGGCCCACCAAAAAACCTTAGACCAGGGGCCCACTCTCTGTACTATATTCTTCATCTCCTCACTCAATCTCCAGTCTCCTAGTCTCTTTTGTTTACATACAATAATCTATTATTCCATCTATTAAGGCTCTTTGTTCTCATAGAATGGCCATAAAATAGGCCAATATTGAGCAGCATGAGGGCCCACTGACACCTGGGCCCACCGGTAGTTTTCCTGGTATTCTGGTGGGCCAGTCCGACACTGCACGCACTATAACAACCAGAAGAGAGAGACATTGAGTCTTGTCATTTTTGCCAGAGCATTGTAAGAGTGAGATACTGAAATGTATAATACTATATGCTCTGCACTGTTCCATTATACCTGTACTAGAATTGTTTCATGAATGGCTCTTTCTAAGTTAAAGGGGAACTCCGGCTTCCAAACCAAAATTTGATAAAGAGGCCCACATAACAGAGAAACTAATTTATCCATCACAATTACCTGTTTCTTTCAAAAAGTATGAATAAATGCCATTTTCTATGCTGAAATCCAGTTGTTTAACAGATCTTCTCTTTCTGCATCATTTGAAATCCTGGCAGGGAAGTAACACTAATGTTACAAATTGTAACAACTTCTCCACAGCTTACAGACAGCATGCAGGAACTACATAACCCAAAATGCATTGCACTGTGATGTTCTGTTCCTTGTTGAAATCAAGTGTGCAGGGAATTGTGGGGTTCGTATGATGCAGGCTAAGCTGCTGATACAAAGTAACAGTAGTCGGCCAGCTCAGCAAAGTGGTCAGACAGATCAGCAGGAGAGCAGGGGCTAGGCTTAGGGAACAGTTCCAAACCATTAAAAATCATGAAAAGTCTTCATATTTTATAACTGATGTATATTGCAAAGTTGCTTGAAATTATGTTTACTTTTCAAAATTTGTGTGGAGTTCCCCTTTAACTTTCAATTTCTGCCAGGGATCTGCACGATATAGCACCCTCAGCATTTTGGAACAGCCAGAGCTGTATAGTCTAGTTCAGTAATCAGAAGGCTTCAGGTTGCAGATTGCTAAAGAGGTTTTAATTATAAGAAATGTGTTGTTTTATTAAAATCAAATCTTATTAGAGTAGCAATGCACCTATAAATATTTTATTGACATTGCATCTGCCCATTTACAGCGGCCCATATCACTCCAGAGAACAAAGCACAGACAGTGGCCTTGGCCTAGGCTGCTATAGTATACCAACAACTCCAGAGGGCTTTCTCAGCAACATGGAGGAAATGGACACAGGTATGGCTACCAATCAGCAAGGGGTTTCATTATCAGGGACATACAATGCTAACTTTCTAAATCTGCTATATCTGCACGTTGACAAATCTCATTATATTACGTTTCATCCTCATTTGTTTAAGCCATAATGCTCCTACTTTGTATCCATGCCGAACCACTCACTTTAGCAGTTTCATCTGGGTAATTGCGGGGGGGGGCATATTTTGGTTTAGTGACGGCTGTACCTTCTAAGCTAGGAGCTGAGCAAACCTGGGGCCCAATATGTATTATTATGCATGCTTATATGCAGCCGCTACTGGCTGTCCACTTTCCCATTTACATTATCCTTAAGTGACACTTACCCAGGGTTCCTACTTGTATACGCCACTGACTGGCAGGAACTGTCATGATACCTCTATTTATGTCTCCTTCTTTTTCAATGCACAGTAATTAGTACCTATTTTTAAACCATTAAAGGAGAAGGAAAGGCTAAAATTAAGTAAGCTTTATCAGAAAGGTCGATATTTACACCAGTAAACCCTCAAAGTAATGCTGCACTGAGTCCTCTGTCAAAAGAAACCCCACATTTCTTTCCTTCTATTGTGTATACATGGGCTTCTGTATCAGACTTCCTGTTTTCAGCTTAAACCTCCAGGGCTAGGGCTTGAGCACGCTCAGTTTGCCCCTCCTCTCTTCCCCCTCCTCCCTCTGTTGTAATCTGAGCCCAGAGCTATGAGTGAGCAGGGTGAGACTTGGGCAGGAAGTGATGTCACACCAAGCTAATATGGCAGCTGCTATCCTTAACAAACAGAGACAGTGTCTAGAGCTGTTTACTCAGGTATGGTAAAGCATTCTACAGAATAAATATAGTGTTATAGCTTGCACTATTGTGGCTAATCAATCGGCAATAAACTGCTTCGGTAATTTCCTTCTTCTTTAAAGTAGAAGGAAAGGTTAAAACTAAGTAAGCCTTATCAGAAATGTTCATCTAAATATACCAGTAAATTCCCAAAGTAGTGCTGCTCTGAGTCCCCTGTCAAAAGAAACACTGCATTTCTTTCCTTCTATTGTGTACACATGGGCTTCTGTATTAGACTTTCTGCCTTCAACTTAAACCTCTTTGCCCTGGGCAAGAACATGCTCAGTTTGCTCCTCTTCCCCCGCCCCCTCCCTTCTCTGTTGTAATCTGAGCCCAGAGCAGGGAGAGACTCGGGCAGGAAGTGATGTCACACCATGTTAATCCTGCAGCTGCTATCCTAAACAAACAGAGAGGTTCTAGGGCTTTTTACTCAGGTATGGTAAAACATTCTACAGAATAAATATAGCATTCTAGCTTGCACTATTGCAGCTAATCTGTTGGCAATAAAATGCCTCCGTAGCTTTCCTTCTCCTTTAAGCAGCATCAAAGAAGGTGGCACAAACAAATTAAGTTAAAGGGGTTGTTCACCTTCAAAACACTTTTTCAGTTCAGTTGTTTTCAGATTGTTCCCCAGAAATAAAGACTTTTTTTCAGTTACTTTCCATTATTTATTTTTTACTATTTTTTCACAATCAAAGTGTAAAATTTAATGTCCCTGCCTCTGGCGTTTGAGTCTGGCAGCTCAGTAATTCAGGTGCAGACTCTGAACTGTTACAATTTTGCAACATTTAGTTGATACATTTCTCAGCAGCATTTTTGGAATATTAGTAACAATTGTATCAATTCTAACAGCTGCCTGTAATGAAACACAGAGATTCTGCTCAGCAGAGACAAAGTTAAGAAATTTATCAACTAAATGTATCAATTTAGAACTGTTTACAGGGTCGGTGACCCCCCCTCCCAGAGCTGCTTTAGAAGGTGAAACATGACACTTTACACTTCAATATTGGAAAAACAGTCACCTAGAAAATAGAAAGTAATTAGAAAAAGTCATTATTTCTGGTGATCTATCTGAAAACAACTAGTTTGAAGGCAGGGCCGGGCCAAGGGGTAGGCAGAGTAGTCGCGTGCCTAGGGGCAAAGCTGGGGGGCGCCAGGCACGTACCTCCTCTGTCACCTACCTCCAGTCCGGTCCCTCCGTGCCCGACTCTCTCTGCTTTTTTATTCTTTTTGCGCGCATGCGTGAGAACACACGTTCACATCAATTCGCAAGCGCCACCAGGCACACTTGCGCTAAACAGGTGCCGCGTCCGGCTGCCTTGCCTAGGGCGCCTGTGAGGCCTGGCCCTGTTTAAAGGTAAACAACCCCTTTAACACAAAGCTTCACTCTTCCTCCCAGTTTAAAGATCTGTAACAAGACTCTCTTACTCCAGTTAGAATTCCTAATACAAAGCAGTTATTTATGTTTAGACAAGACTTAATTAGTCGATTTGAGCAGCATATTAATAGCCGCCTTTCCAATATCTCTTGCAGGTGAGATGCTCGTTCAGCCTTCCTTGAACCTGACCCCTCAAACGCGTTTTCCCGATTTTCTCGATGCCCTTCCAGGGACAAATGTTGACCTGGGCACCCTGGAGTCTGAAGACTTGATTCCTAGTCTCAATGACGTAGAGTGCGTGCTGAATAAGAATGAGCCCTACCTCACCTGGCTGTAATTGGTGTTAAGGCCACCGTGTTCTTATTTATCCAGCTTTTCATATGGAAATATACGTGAGCCTGAGAGTTCATCATCCACATGCTGCCATACTGACTTGAGTTATACTAAGTTCTATTCTCCACTGTCTGCTGCATATGTATTTGTATACCAGTGTGCATGATTCTCTTCCTTATTCTTCATCACTATTGGCGCCATTCTCTCAACTCCGCATTTTACACCACAGCCCTTGGTTACACATTTTCACTTATGCAGATGGCTTTAAAAGTAGAGCTTAGGTTGTGAGCTACAGACATAGAAGCGGCTTAGGGCTGTCCTGTATAAGCAGCCCTTGTTAATAACTAGAGAACCTGTTGCATATTAATCGTTTTAATATAAGCTTTTACAAATCAGCGTAAGACTAGAAAGGCTGGAAATAGGAAATACACGTATACTTTTTACGCTGTGCTACCTATATATTTTTTGGCAGAAGCACAAAAACTGTTTTTTTTTTGTTTTAGTTGCCGTTCAGTATATTACTGTATCACTTTTTGATAAGGAATACTTCACATTTGAAAGTAGCATTTTCTTTGGTAAGAATTATCTACACTACAATATTGTAACATTGACCAGATTGGTACTAACTGGCACCGTTTTTATAAACCATTTTTTTTTTTTTACCAATTTATCTTTTTTTAAGCATCTTTGGTGTTCCTGTTTATTTTGTAAAGCGCTATCGTTTTGTAACTAATTTTAACAGACAAATTCATTTTTTTTTCTTTGAAACACTACTCTAAATTTGACACGATCAAAGGGATAATGCTGTTTTTTTTTTTATACTAAATGCATGACAACATGCTCTATGTGGTGTAAAGGTAGCCTGCTCTATACATTGTAAGATATTACTTTATAAAAGCTGTATCCCTATACACGCATTACAGCTAAGCAGTAAACACTAATATATCTTGTAGAACCTGCAAAATTACTTTTTCTTCTCCTGATTTTTTTCCCCCACAGTGAGAAGTTTATATGGGGATGGCAGGCAATGATTACACTATATAATTTTTTTATTAATCGTTAAAGACTTTTGCATTGTAAATGCAGGATTGAGTACGCATACGGGCGAATTTAAAAGAAAAACAAAAAACCCAAATGCTCATGACATCCTTCTATTTCTTGTATGATGAATCAATATTCTATTTATATCAAAATACTAAGCTTTATTTGTAATTGTTGGAGAAAACACAACAGTTTTGTAAAAAAGGCATTAATGATCAAAGTCTCTTGGTGTAACCCTATGTAATCCACAAGAGACCTCATTTGCACTTATTTCGGGTGGGTGAGTTCCTGCCTGGGCGGTGCACCCATCTCTCTGGCCATGTAGAGCTCTTTGAGCAGATGAAGAATGAGTTGAGTGCTTCAGATGCAATCAGAGGAATCTGGTGGGCTTGGAAGAAGCTGATGACATGAGCACAGAATGATAGACAGATATATTTATATACACTTGAGAATCTGCCTTTAACAGATGCTGGTGGAGCACTGCAGTGATTGAACACTAATTCCTTGAAAGTTGCTTCCAGAGGAACTCTGTAGGATAACATTGAAGTGAACAGCAGTCTCCCAGGCACAGGGCAGGGCAAAAAGAAAAATGGCAGTGTATATCCATGGCCTGACAGAAAGTGCAAAGACTTTAGAGGCTGGTCTACTCAAGGCCGGAGAGAACACAAACCCAGGACACTAATCGTGTTATCATTACAGAAGTATTTCAGAACCTACTGGAGTGTTTTGAACGTGCATAGTTTCTACTGCATTCAAACGTGCAGATTATTACAGATATGAAATATTAAGGATAAGTAAAGATTTAGACTTAGTATTGAGAGTGCTTGAAAAAAAAAACATTGCTTTTGGAAAGTGGTTAGAATAGCAGAGAAATGGTTTATGGCTTGTTGAATCAGCTCCTGGAAATCAACTTTAGTAGTTTAGTCACCAACACGACCCAATTCCCCATTTGTTCCCCCGCCCCCCACACAAATATTTTCCTTATGTGTTTTTAGGTGGTTAAACCGTTGAGTTCACCTTGATTTTAAACCAGGACTTTTGTATTTAAAAGGCATGTGTGAAGTTGCATGGCTGTTACTTTTACGTGAGGTTGAAAGAGACAAGATCAGAGGTTACTGAGCTCGTTTCAGGAGCATTACTGGGGTTCGGAAGGATTTTTAGATGTGAACAGTTCGAAAATATTTCTAACGGAATTGACACTCTTGTTTGGCTCAGGCTGAAATGCAGGCTAGAAATAACTGCAAATATGTAATGCAAAGCCAACAGTCATTAAAGGGATGTAAGGGGTTCAGACTGCATTTTTAATGAAAGGTCAGTAAAATTCCATGAGATCATGGCTTGTATTATGGCTAGTATAAGTGCAATCTCTTTGCAACAATATATCTACATGTTGGCATGTGTATGCATGTATTATGTTATTAGCTATTACATACAATATGTCTTTTTGTTTAGTCTAGTTACATACAGCCAGCTGTGCATTGTGCACTCAGGAGAGTCATTGTGCATTGGGTTATATTGCAAATATTGTCTTTTTAGCTGGAAGTTGGGTTGCCCTGAGGTTGGACAGGGATTAAAGTGTTTTAATAATGTGGGGGCTGAAGCAATCACCCTTTTAGGGATCCCTGCTGATAGCGATCTGACTGCGAGTTCAAATTGTAGAAGAAAAAAGGTTGCTTGGAACCTTTTTAATATATTTTATTGGAAATAATTGTTACTTTACAGCTCCCGTTTGCAGGTTAAACTATATATTCATTGTTTCAAGGATGTTTGTATTGAACTGAAACCCCAGTGTCTATAGCATGTGTGTGCTAGTACCAACCTGTAGCCAATCAGAACACTGGATGTTACACAATTCAAACTCCAGGTTCAATAGGGGCAGCAATACATTTTTTGCATTTTTACTGTCAGCTTGTAATTGGGAAAAGTCAATGGTTGAAGTCCTGTGGTCCTGACAAGGTTGTGTGGGTTTTTTTGTTTTTTTTTTTACAGTGTTCCACCACTTTTCACTGTAATTCCTAGATATGTGAAATAGCATTTGGTAGTAGCATCATGTTTCTCACAATTGTTTATATGATATATATTATATATAAATGGGAAGCTAAATCAAAAATACAAACTGCATCTATATAAAAGTGATTGTAACAAATACAATAATTGCTTGTTGCTTATTGTATTAAGGAAAAGCCTGTAGGGATATGTTGGGTAGCCTAAAGCAGGCCTGGACTGGGAGTCAAAATAGGCCCTGCCATTCCAAGTACACAGAAGCCCAAACAGCCCCCTTCCAGCCAAGTATATGGTAACTTTGTATGGAACCATGCAGCAGCCCCTCTGGCATTTGCCAGAACCCACAGATTGCCAGTCCAGGCCTGGCCTAAAGCAATAAGTTGTCACTCAACCACTGTGGGTTTCAGATCCCCTACCTTTTTCACCTGCGAGGCACATTCAAATGTTAAGAGTTGGGAAGGAACACAAGTATGAAAAAAGCTTCTGAGAGGTGCCACGTACAGTAAGTGCAGTGATTGTCAATTTGGTAGGCCTTATGGGGACTGAATATCTAAATCGGTGGTCCCCAACCTTTTCTACCTGTGAGCCACATTCAATTTTAAGAGAGTTGGGGAAACAGCACAAGCATGAAAAACGTTCCTGGGGTGCCCAATAAGGGCTGTGATTAGGGTTGCCACCCGGCCGGTATTTTGCCGGCCTAGCCGGTAAAACACCTGCCAGGGCCAGGGCCGGTATTATAAATTTACAGGCAATGCAATTTGTAATACCCTTAACAAAAGCCCTTGACCCTCCGGCAGAAACGTACCTTTCCTTCGTCTTCTGCCCCTTTTGCGTCATGACCCCGCCTATTTAACCTTGGCTCCGGCCCTTTTTATGTCATAACCCGCACATTTAGTTACCGTTTCCATCACTGGCCGGTAAATTTTTTAAAAAAAGGTGGCAACCCTAGCTGTGATTGACTATTTGGTAGCCCCTATGTGGACCGGCAGCCTACAAGAGGCTCTGTTTGGCAGTACACCTGGTCTTTATGGAGCCAAAACTTGCCTCAAAAATAATCACCTGCTTTGAGACTACGGGGAGCAACATCCAAGCAGTTGGTGAGCAACATGTTGCTCCTGAGCCGCTGGTTGGGGATCACTGGTCTAAAGCAGCAGTCCCCAACCTTTTTTGCCGCAGGGACCGGTGTGAAGCCCCAATTTCTTCAAAATGGTCACGTCAGTGTCAAATTTAGTGCGCCTGCATCAAATTTGGTCTCGGTTAGGCGGCCGACTTCAAGTATGTCCGGGATCCGGTAGTGGGCCACTGCCTGCGGTTTGGGACCCCTTGTCTGAAGGACCCTCTGTTTGGCAGTACGCCTGGTTTTTATGCAACCAAAACTTTCCTTCAGGCCAGGAATTCAAAAATCAGCACCTGCTTTGAGACTCCTGTGAGCAACATCCAAGGGGTTGGTGAGTAACATGTTGGGGATCACTGATCTAAGGCTTAATCTCCCACTCCCAAAAATGAATAATCAGCTCTGAAACATTGTAAATACATATATTTGAATGTTACAAAATAACCCTGCATAGGAGCAGTTTTTATTACTTTGAGCAAAATGCTGAAAGAAGCATCTCCGCGCCCTTGTGATTATTTTGTGTGTGATTTATTTTTATATCGTAGTATTACTACAGGATACTCAATGTGAGTACTTAAAGAATCAAGAACACATACTCTTTTATATTATAATAATGATCAGCAGAAGCAAGTTTAGCTTTATGCAACGCTCCAAACTAAAAAGCCCTATTTCACCTGGCCGTGTGTAGCTATAACACTGTCACACAATCTTCCTACAAAATGTTTTTACACACTGTAGTGTACATAGCATAGGTGTTCTTCTTGGGTTCCATCCATTTTTTTTTTTATTACTGAACAACTTTTTTTCATGTTGAACAAATGTTTTTCTTTATGTTGTTGCATATGAATACATTTTATACTGAGTACCAAGCTGACCAAGCTTCAAGAGGGAAGGATAAGAATCCTAGTTGTCTCTGTAACATCTTAGCGGATTAGTTTGTTTTTTTCCTTTTTTTGGAACAACTATGCAATAAAACATCCAGAATGTTCTTATTTTTGTTTTGCCTCTTTATTTCTTTTAAGTGAAAACGGTTGGGTTTATTTTTGTTTTGTTTTGAAATTACAGACATTGTTGAAAGCCAAATGTTAGAGACATCCAAGAAAATAGCTTGTATATTATTCACCACAATGAGCTGCACAGGACAAAGAAAGATATTTTGTTTGCTACTTACCCAGGCATTCCCAGTTTCCCACTGGTTGCGTATAAATAGTTACTGTATTTAATCATATACTATACTGTAAATGGGACCTGCTTTGCCGCTCTCCATAGACTTCAAACATACAGGGATTTATAGTAGCCAAATTATCTTGCAAAGATAGGGTACAGGTATAGGATCCATTATCCGCAATCTTTATCCATAAAGCTCCAAATTACGGGCAGGCCATCTCCCATAGGGGCAAATTCACTAAGATTCGTAGATGTGCCAGCGTCTGCTTCGCCGCACTTAGCCGCACTTCACCAGGCGTATTTTCACCAGCATTACGCAAATTCACTAAAATCCGAAGTTGCGCTCAGGGGAAGCGTAAGGTTACGAAGTTGCGCTAGCGTTAATTCGCCAAGCAAAGCAAAGTTACGCTAGCGATGCTTAATTTGCATACGGCGCCAAATTCAAGTTACAATGGAGGTATATGTAGCAGCACTACACAAGCCTGGGAAACCTTCAAAACAGCAAATAAAATTTTTATTTTGCCCTACACATGTGCCCACTGTATAGTTAAGTTGCCATGAGTTAGGAAATGTAGGGGGGAAATTTTTCAATCTTTTTCAGCCTATCACCCAGAAAAAAAGAAAAAACGCATGTGTTTTTTGGGACTTTTCTTGAAGCAATCACTATCTACTCTTTTGCACTTCGCCTGGTCTGAGGTGGCGAAGGAAGTCTGGCGTAAAAGGTAGCGTTCAGAAAAACTTGCGAATCAGTGAATTTGCGTAGTTACGTCCTTTGCGCAAATTCGCCAGGCGTAAGGGTGCGAAGGAACACTAGCGAATTTACACCAGCGTCCGTGAATCGGCGAATTAACGAAAATGCGCTACGCTAGTGAATTAACGCTATCGTTAGCCACTTCGTCCTTTAGTGAATTTGCCCCATAGACTCCATCTTATTAAAAAATTCACATTTTTGAAAATGATTATCTCTGTACAAGTATGGGACCTACTATCCAGAATGCGCGGGACCTGGGGTCTTCCGGATAAAAGATCTTTCCATAATTTGGATCTCCATACTTTGTCTAATAGAAAATCATGTAAACATTAAATAAACCCAATAGTCAGGTTTTTCTTCCAATAAGGATTAATTATATCTTAGTTGAGATCAAGTACAAGGTATTGTTTTATTATTACAGAGAAAAAGGAAATCATGGAGTCTATGGAAGAAGGCCATTCTGTAATTCTGAGCTTTCTGGATAAGTGGTTTCCGGATAACAAATCCGATACCTGTATTAATAAAATGGCACCTTGTACTTGATGCAGACTAAGACGTGATTAATCCTTATTGGAGGCAAAACAATCCTACTCGGTTTATTTAGGGGTAGCTTTATCAAAGGTCGAATGAAAAAAATTAATTTCGAGCTATTTTTGTGTACTTCGACTAGGAAATAGTCCAAATTTGAATTTGAAAAAAGATCAAATATCGAAATTTATCATGTACTGTCTCTTTAAAAATTCGACTTCGACCATTTGTCATCTAAAACCTGCCGAATTGCTGTTTTCGCCTATGGGGGACCTCCTAGAACCTATCTGGAGTCAATCAAAGGTTTTTTTTGGGAAAAACTTTGAATCAAATGCTTCGTATTCAGCCAAATACCTATTCGATCGAAAAACAAACCTATTTGACCAAAAAAACCTTCAACTTAATTTTGGTTGGTCTTTTTGAATTTGAATTTCGAAGTTTTTTCAATCTGAAATTCAACCCTTGATAAATAGGCCCCTTATTGTTTGAATTATTTATAGCACTTAAGGTAAGGTGAACCAAATTACGGAAAGATCCCTTATCTGGAAAACCCCAGAGCATTCTGGATAAGGTTATAATAAAGTAATAAAGAATCTGCTTTATTCATGCTAAGAGTGCAGGGCAGGCTGCTGTTTTCTTTAACATGGTGTAAAGTGTCAGATTTTATCAATACATTTCTAATTCTGGCTGATTATTAGGTTGCTGCCATAAGGTCAAATTCCTAATCTGAAGACGTGACAACCACAATTTATTGTGAAATCAGAAGGGGCTATTGACCTAGAAAGAGAAATGTACACATAAAAGATTCAAATCTATAGTCAGCCCTTGAAAATAAACTGTATTGAAGGCATAAAAGAGATGTTGAAATGAAAGAGCACAAGCACAAATGGAATGTGACTTCTTGATTCTGTGATTGACAGCTTGATTTCCAGAGATTCCTACAAGGTAAAGCCATCACAACTGGTAAGACCCCTTTCTTTCTCAATTGAATCTATAGAACATCTCTGGATGCTGTTAAATTAGCTTTACCACTCAGTCCTGTTTGATGAGATTATTCATTTATTGTGAGGGATGATCACTGATATCACTAGGGTTATTTCACTAGAATGCATTGTTTTCTGTTTGTACTTGAAAAGTAAAACTACACTTAAACAAACCTACTCCTCATTATATAGTTTTTATTTTTACAAAAGCATGGGTCCATACATTCCTGTCAGGGGGCCTAGCGGCTCCCAAAGGGAGTAGTCCAGACCAAGGAGGAAGCCAGGAACAAGAATCCAAGATCGTGGTATCTGAGGGGTTAAACAAGAGAATAGTCCAAGTCCAGGCAAAGTTTCAGGAGGCAGGCAGATCAGTTTCAAAGTCAGAGTTTCAGGCAGGAATCGGAATAAGGATAGCAAACAGCAATAGCAAAAACACACCCAGGTTCTATAACACAAGAAACCTATAATTGGGCAGGGTTTCAGTGTCCAGGGCTCTCCTTTATGACAAAATCCTGGCACCAGTGATGATGTCATCATGCAGCAACGCTGCACCCATTTGTTCATCATGGGTGCCACCATCTTGGATTTTCATCGGCCCCAGTGATGACGTCATCATGCAGCGACGCTGCACCCATGTGTTCAACATGGGCGCCGCCATCTTGGATTTTCATCACAACTGCCGGGAAGGTGAGCGGCGCCGTCGGGTGCTTCTGGCAGTCCTGACAATCCCACCAGTTCAATTTTTTATACTGTAGCAGCAACCAATTAAATAGTCACGTGGTGAAGACCAGACATGAAAAGGGTACTGTATTTTCCAAAAAAGTATTAAAATAATATGTAAACATTTTGTTTTGTGTTAAAAAAAAAAAGCCTTTAGTTCCTCACATTTTTAGGCAATCTTTTTGTTCAACCCACTGAATTAAAGCTGAAAGTCTGCAGTTCAACTGCATCTGAGTTGTTTCATTTAAAATTTATTGTGGGAATGTACAGAACCAAAATTAGAAAAAAAGTTGTCTCTGTCCACATATTCATGGGCCTAAAGGTGGCCATAGATGCAAAGATCCGCTCGTTTGGCAACATCGCCAAACGAGCGGATCTTTCCCCAATATGCCATTAACAAGCATGGCTATATCGGGGGTAATCTGATTGTTCGGCCGTATGGCAGAACGATCCGATTACGATGTGCCGTGGGCTCCGGCGGAATCAAACCTGACCGATCGAACAAACGACCGATCTCCGCCGGACGAAAGATGTCGGCACACGCCACACACGATCCGAAAATCACATGAATCCTCGATTCGTACAATAGGATCTGTGTGTCTATGGCCACCTTAACTCTATCTAATTGTAATCATTATTCTTGAACAGTAGTAAAGTGTGGTCAGAGAGCAGAAGATTCTGCTGGTGAGAAATGGCATAGTCCAAGTATTACTGAACACATTTATCTAGGGGAAGTAAATCTAAAAACAACTGGACTTGCTGATTAATCAATCAAGACGTTTCACTACTCATCCGAGCAGCTTCTTCAGTTCAACTTGAACAAGTTGTGAAATGTCTTAATGATCAAGTCCAGTTGCGCTAGATTAACTTCTACTAGATATACCACGACTTGGATGAATAAAAACCTTCATAATCATACTGACCACAATCTTTACCTGCAATCAAAGATGAAAGTGAAAGCTGTGCTTTTTTAACAAATTAATTGCATTATTTCTATTAAAAAAAAAACTTAATATGCATCACTCTTTATTTTTGTACCCATAATGAGTTAACATCTCTGTTTTCTAGTCTATTCATACCATACAGGTTTCTCCACTCTGCAATACAGTTTTCTTGAATTTCCAGTATTTATATTGTTATTCTTTAGCTCATGCTTCCTCCATGTGTGGGTGGGGCTATACACTCAATAGGTTAGTACTACCAAGACCTAAAGAAAATTAGCAACATAATACTGCTTTAATTCATATTTTAATGTTTGATGCAAAAAGTGTAAACGAATTCCGTTCATTATATTTTGATGCTTGAATGTACTTTTCTTTTAGAAAGGCGTAGTTCACCTTTAAGTCAACTGTTAATATGATGCAGACATTAATATTCTGAGATAATTTGTAATTAGCCTTAATTTTTTTCAATGATTTTGTCATTATTATGTTAGTTTAGCTATCTGGTTGTTAGGGTATTATTAACCCTAGCAACTATGCAGTGGTTAGAATGAGAGACTGATGTATGAATAGGAGAGGGACTGAAAAAAAATATAATAAATAAAAAGTAACAATAAAATTGTAGCTTCTCAGAGCAATAGAATAGAATAGGCTGCTGGGATCATTGACATAAAAACTGTGTAAATAGATAGGCTGTGCAAAATAAATAAAGTTTCTGATATAGTTAGTTAGCCAAAAATTAAATCTATAAAGGCTGGAGTGACTGGATGTCTAACATAATATCCAGAACCCACTTCCTGCTTTTCAGCTCTCTTAACTCTGAGTTAGTCAGTGACTTTAAGGGAGACCACATGGGACATAATTGTTCAGTGAGTTTTGCAATTGATCCTCAGCTGTAACAGTACCTGTGCGGCGGGGTCGTCCACCGCGTCGTCGGCGGGGACGCCCGCCGCATGGTCCACGAGTCGGCGCCGGCGCCATCTTGGATTCTAGGGCGCGTCTCTTAAAGGCTCAGGCACGCTGGCGCATTTGCGCCAGCACGGTTTTGACGCCCGCTTGGCGCGAAATTTTAACCTATATAAGGCCCATTCTGTCTCCCAGCGAGTGCCCGTGATAGAACTTGTTTCTTGTGGTTTCCTGAGCCTAGTGCATCTGATCTGAATCTTGTCTGTCTGATAACCTGTGTTTGACCCTGCCTGTATCCTGACTTCTCTGAACTCTGTATCCTGACTACTCTGAACTCTGTATCCTGACCTTAGCCTGCCTACGACAACTCTTCCTGCTTAACCCCTTGATTGACAACCCGGTTTGACCCTTGCCTGCCTGACGATTCTGATATCCGCCTGCCTCGACCCAGCCTGTCTGACCATCCTTCTGCCTAATCCTTTGTACCGTGACCTTCGGCCCAAAAGACTTTGCTAACAGCCGTGCCCCTTCGCCAGCTAGAACATCTCGCCTTGTACCCCTCGTAAAGTCCAGGTGGCACCCAAGTAAGCTGAGGGCTCCTCCCAAAGCCCAACGGTGGTCACACTACTGGTGAAGCCGAGCCGAGACCAGGGTGCTTGGCATTTGTTCTGGTATCGGGTGCCGGCCGTGACATTAGCATTCAACAGTTATGACCCATGTGCCCCCCTCAAGTCACTGATTGGTTGCTGTCTGGTAACCAATCAGTGGAAACCAAGAGATTTTTATTTTTACACTGAACAATTCCTTTAAGGGTATATTTGATAACATTGGAGATAAACATAATGGGTGTTGTTGCCCATAGCAACAAATCATCAATTAGATTTGAACTGTCCCCTGCAAATTAAAAAACAAAGGCAAATATCTGATTGACTGCTATGGGCAACATCACAGGTGATGTTTGTCTCCAATGTTAATAAATTCTGTAGTCCAGATCCAGGCCTGCCTGCTGCTTTGGACTATGGCTTCCAATCTAAACAGATACACAAGGTAAAATGCCTTTCAATTAATGTGAAATAAATCAGAGTTCCGCCTACCTGGGAAATCATGTTTCCCCTTGTGATGTCACAGACTCAAATGGTGGGCTGGAGTAGAAAATACCATGACAGCTTACACAGAGAAGGGCAAGATGTCAGTGACCATATAAAGACACAGAGCTCAGAGCTTCTTGCTTATGTTCTAGAATGGGGGTCCTCAATGTGAGCCACATTAAATATAAATAGATTTTAGGAGCATGGAAATAGTTCCGGGGGGTGCTAAATAAGGGCTGTGATTGGCTATTTGGTAACCTCTATGAGGACTAGCAGTCAACAGGAGACTCTGTTTGGCAGTAAATCTGGTTTTATGCAACCAAAACTTGCCTCCAAGCCAGGAATTCAAAAATGAGCACATGAGGCCTCTGGGAGCAACATCCAAGGAGTTGGTGAGCGATATGTTGCTCAGGAACCACTGGTTGAGGATCACTGTTCTAGTGTGAGAGGGTGAGACATGATGTATATTATTGGGGAGGTATAGACAGCCAGGGAAGACTGGTCAGGAGGGAGATATACAGCTGGAGACAGACATGTTGAAGAGAGGTGATGTTCAATGGCCAGAAATAAGAAGAAACTCAGAGTATAAATGCAGGTACTTTCCATAGAGTCTCACATGCAGGGTCCCAACCTTCTACATTGAACTTTCCAAAGGATGGCCAGAGGAGGCCTTGGAAAAGCATTGTTATCAAGAGTGGAAATAAGTACACACTGTAGAATGTATACTCAAAAATAACTTGGACATGCATTATTATAAGAAAGTATGCACCCATATTGGCAGCACTTCCATGACATGCATATTCCATGTACAGTTCCATGAACATACTTCAGCCTGCAGCCTATTACCTTTATATTTGATGGCAGGGGTACCTTTGCTTTTGTTATTCTATGGGGTTGTAGAACTTCCTGGTAAATTTATTATTTTTTTATTTTATAATTTTATAATAGACACTGGGACAAATATTATAATATATGTATTCTTTATTCAAAGGCATCTTAGCCCAAACCCTAATTTGAAAATGTACAGTAATTCTAAACAAAGTTCCAATATACGGTATATTCATTTAAGATTTTTAATGATTTTAAAATTACTTGTAAATGTATAGTATCTACCTATACCTGACTCCTGACATAGCAGGCATTGCAGTGTTATTTTGTATTAGTTCTCAGAAAATAAAACATTTATCAGTATTGTCTTTATTGTTCACACTGGTTCCAAAGTGAACTCCTGTCTTATCTGCCCTTTGCTTTATAACCAGAGGAAGTTTCCCTTCCATTTTAAGTGGGTTGTAAACCTGGTCACAAATCATTTCAAGGACTAATTAGTTCCCATACAATAAATTCTTATGCCATTCAGTTGTTGGTAAATAGCTCAAGGACAGTTGTAAATCCAAGGGTTGTCAGCCTCAGCCCTCCAGTTAAAAAGGATGATGGGATTTTCATTCCAAAAACAGCTGAGTTTGGCTATGCATGAATAGCATCAGCAACACTGTGGCTTTGGAAAGTAAGACTATTAATAGTAACATTCTATGCATAACTCATTAGAAAGCTACATGATCAGAATTTTTCTAATGTTATCCCATAATAGTCTTGATGGCTGTATTGAGGGGAAAGGATACCAGTCACTCTGAGACAATTTGCAGTTGGTTTTCATTTTTTTATTATCTGTGGTTTTTAAGTTATTTAGCTTTTTAGCCAGTTCTCCAGTTTGCTATTTCAGCTATCCGTTTGCTAGGGTCCAAATTCCCCTAGCAACCATGCGTTGATATGAATAAGAGACTGGAATATGAATAGGAGAGGCCTGAATAGAAAGATGAGTAGTAAAAAGCAGCAATAACTATAAATGTGTAGCCTTGCAGAGCATTTTTTTTTTAGATGGGGTCAGTGACCCCATTTGAAACTTGGAAAGAGCCAGAAGAAGAAAGCAAGGCATTCAAAAACTATAAAAAAGGAAGGTCAATTGCTTAGAATAAGGGTGGTGGCACACGTAAAGATTTGGGGGAGATTAGTCAAATTAGACAAATCTTCTCTTCTTCGGGCAACAACTCTTCCTGAAATAGCTTCCCGCCGGCAAGATTATGAATCACCGGTAGGATGGCATACGAATCGATTCGAATTTCTGAAATTTGCCGATGTTTCCTAGTGAGGCAACTCAGGAATGTATGCCACCCTGCTGGCAATTCGTATTCTTGCTGACGGGAAGGCATTTGAGGGAGATTAGTCGCCCGAAGTAGGGAGATTTTGCTGCTGGCAGCCTTTCTATAACATAATAAAAAGTAAATTAAAGATAAAACATCCCTTTAATGACATTGTCAGTGTTGGTCTAAAAAGGGCAGTGTACCCCCTTGTTCAGCATGAATGCACAGAATAGGATTTGTACTAGTGAGATACCAGTGCACACATAATCCACTGCATAATGGACTCCTGTGTATCTGTAACCAATACAATCTTAACAAAGGGGTTGTTTACTGGTAATCTACTTACCTACCTTGCAAGGACCAAACATGACCTTGGACTGATTCTCCTGTCTGACCTAGTCAGTTCTTGACCAAGATATTCTCCATTTTCAGTAGTCTCTTGCTACATAGCTACTGTACATGCTTAATCTGGGTTTACAACTTTAAGGGTTATGTAATAAAAGGCACTAAGTTTGCCCAGGAGCAGTAACCCATAGCAACAATCAGCAAGTAGGATTTACTGGTCACCGGTTTAAAAGCTAACATCTTATTGGAAAATATACCCCTCTTTTTGGCATGACCTTATTTAGTTGGGCTTATATAAAAAGAATATAACTATGTGTGTATATATATATATATATATATATATATATATATATATATATATATATATATATATATATATATATAAGTTTGTACAGTGAACGCACTCCTCCCGGTTCGGATTCTGTTGATGGTGGTGCGTTGGTCAAAATTCCATGTTACAATTCAGTAAGTGGACCCGCACTCATTCTTAATGTGCTTTTATGTGAACCTGTGAATAAAAGCACATTTATTTCACCTTTAAGAATGAGTGCGGGTCCACTTACTGAATTATATATATATATATATATATATATATATATCCTTTATCCTCATAGCGTATTCCACAGATTGAAAGGAAAACCATTACACTAAAGGTGACCATACACTGTAACATTCACGAAACGAAAAGTTGGAGCGAGGACCGCATCAATAAGCCGATGAGAGCCACATACACAGAGAGATAAGATGACAAATTGTTCTAAAGGTCCTGAATCGTCAGTTTAAAGGAGAACTAAAGCCTAAAAATTAATATGGCTTTTAAAAATTTAATAAAAAGAGATTTAAAATAAAAATTAATATGGCTAAAAATGCCATATTTTATATAATGAACTTATTGCACCAGCCTAACGTTTCAGCTTCTGAATAGCAGCAATGATCCAGGACTTCAAACTTTTCACAGGGGGTCACCATCCCACTCAATGGGCTCTGAGAAGCTGTTGAAAAGCTAAGCTTAGGGGTCATCACAAATTATCAGGCAGAAAATGATTGGTCTGTAATATAAGATGATTCTACAGGGCTGATTATTAAATTCCCATGCTAGTTGCACTGGTTTCTGTGCTGCCATGTAGTAATTATCTGTATTAATTACTAATCAGCCTTATACTGTGACATTTCTATTCTATGTGTACTGTATATTGTGAGTGGGTCCCTGAGCTCAGTAAGTGACAGCAGCACAGAGCATGTGCAGTGAATCAGCAGAAAAGAAGATGGGGAGCTACTGGGGCATCTTTGGAGACACAGATCTTCACTGCTAAAGGGCTGTGGTTGCATTGGGCTGGTTTAGAAGCCCAAAACATAATGTACAACATTTCCAGCTACTTCTTTAGTTAAGCTTTAATTCTCCTTTAAATCTGCCTATGGATGCCCACCCTAATAGTACCTGGGTAGTTTTCCACTGCCTTCTAACAACATTTCTGCACTAAAACCCGCTTTGTAAGTTGAAAGACTGAGCCTGTGTTGGACAGTGCACACACACACAAATACAGGGGACAGAAAGCAGCAGCTTATACTGTATTTTCCACATGGAGAAAATGGCCCATGTTCCATTCACCCTATAGTCTGTCTGTAAGAATGAGTTCTTCAACCCCCCTTGCTTAGGGTAATGCCACAGGCGGCTGAAACGCTACTAAAAATATATCAGCCGCTGTGCTGCAATCTGCCCCTTACCTTGCCTGCACTCGGAAACCATTGCATCAGCCCAGATTCAGGCACACGTGACGGATAATGGCACAGAATTTCCTTGTGAAGTTATGGTTTCTGGGAAGGGAGATGCTCTGCATGATACTGTGAGCCTAAGGGATGGTTAGTTGAGTAACATGGCTTCCTTTCAATCTGTGGAAACAAGGACGTGGTGTTTGTGTATTAAACAAAACACATTTTATTTCTGGAAGTTCAGACACTGTTTATGAACCTTTTATACACAAAGCAAGGCCTTTCCATATTATCAAATTGAATTACCATACAGCCAGTGATCTCTGCCTGATCTGGCTACTTTCTTGCTGTCAGCAGTTTCCTATTGGAGTGAATATGACGCAGCAGTTATTGCATAGAGCCCCCCCAGTGTGCTATGACCCTACACTATTTATTCTAGTTAACGCCAGTACTCACAAAACTAATTATACCCACTAGCTATTCCATTGAATAAAAAATACATATACAATAGTAAATGTCATGCATCCACATCCTAAATATGGTTTTGCTTTTCTCCATTATTAATAGATAACATTTGGAAAATATTACTATAAACAGGACACGCTTATTTGTTGAGCTGTTTTATAAGAGCAATTTGTTAGTCTCATTTACTAGTACAGTGTAATGGTGCCACCTACGAGCCATTTGCCATATTACAGTTTTCTGGACTTGTATGTATAACCTTTTATTTATCTAGACTAATATGATCCTGCGACGCTTCCTAATGTGATAAGCAAATGCTAATTTCATATTTTGGGATCTATTTATAAAGCAGTACAAAAGGAGTTACATGGTATAAAAAACAATATAAATGGTATAAAATAACAGTAAAGCCGTATAATTCTCCTTTTGCATGATTCTATGCAGTACATTGCTATGGAGTCTATTTTAAGTAAATTATATTTATATTTAATTATTACCCTTGTTCTCGGTAACAGTACCTTCTGCTTGATCCCAAATAAACTGCATAAATTCATATTGGATTAACATGTAAATGGTCACAGTTGTGGAAAAATCCCTTATCCAGAAAACCATAGGTCCAAACCATTCTGTAGAATTGACCCTATACCTACTACTATTACATTAATATAGGAGTCATCTTCAGATATTCTGTCTATGCAGTACTCTTAAAAACTATCTAAAAAAATACTGATAAAATGAATGAAAAGAACCAGACCTGATAGAGATAGAAGTGGTGCTCCCAGTTTCACAGTACAGCTGGTTCCCAACATCATATGGAAATCCTTGAGGCAAGATCCTAGAAAAACATGCACTAGGGTATATTATCTATGGTAACAGCTATTAGATACTTTAGTATATACATCAGGGGTACAGCCCCTACTTCTTAAAGGATTCACAGAGGTGCCAGCCCTGACTGAATAAGATCTGGGTGCATCTGGCCAGCCTGTCATGCCCCCTACCACTCCCCCTGATATGCCCAACCCTGCTCCCATCTACCCGTAACTATGCTTAATGTTCAGGCTGCATCTCAGATGTAACTTCTATCAGTGTCGGACTGGAATGCCAGGGGCCCACCAGAAAACCTTAGGCTGATGGCCCACTTTCCAAACTATTATCCCTCCTCTCCTCACTCAACCTCTTTATCCTCCTAGTCTCTTTTCTCTACATACTATACTCTATTCTTCCATTAATAAGTTCCCATAAAGAAATGGGGAATGACCATTGAATAGGCCAAATGGTCAGAAGCAAGAGGCCCACTGACACCTGGGCCCACCGGGAGTTTTCCTGGTATCCCGGTGGGCTAGTCGGACACTGACTTGATGAGGTAAGGAAAGGATTTGGTGCAAATTACTGACATTCAGTGACTGGGTTGCAGGTGATCGGGTAGGGGGCGGTTAAATCACACATTTCGCTGATTCAGGGAGATTCCACTGATTTATATTATTCCCCTTAAAGGGCAAAATACATTATCCCCAACCAAAGGTGCGGGCTAATAGAACCCGCATTCTGGTTGGAGGTAACAGTACATTCTTTTTCTAAAAAATGCCCTGCCCCCTGCCAGCAATAGGCCACTGGGAGGGAGCTCCCTTGCCGAGCAGCCATGTTGGGGCACACTGGACTCTGAGGAAGTGCTGAGTATCTAGGCAAGAAACGTGGGAATCCAGCGCACTCACTGCACAAGAATTGTACCACTAAGTGTGTATGAATTAAGCTGCTTTTTAAGAAAATATTTGGTCCTCTATGGATGTCTTTTGTTCTAAGCGAATGCCACAACGTTGACTAATAAACAGATTTTTACGTGCTTCAAGCTTGATTAGTTGTTTCTTAAAAATTTTTTAAAATCATTCAATTGATAAAAATTCCTGTGGCTATGTTGCTATAGCTATGTATATGTGGCTGTATCGCTCATTTATATGCCCACCAGATAGATTCTATGGTTCGCGTGCCCATGCCCCAAACCCACTGCTTATTCAATCCCTCATAGACATTCAAATTAGGTTTAGTCAACCCGCTCCAAGAGTTGTTCAGGTGCTACGTCCAAAGCGGTAGCTAGGGGAGAGAATTTCACTAGTGTTCCACTTTGGATGTGCACTTCAGAGACCTCTTGGATCCACTTTGGGCGTGCACTTCAGAGACCTCTTGGATCCACTTTGGACATGCACTTCAGAGACCTCTTGGATCCACTTTAGACGTGTACTTCAGAGACCTTTTGGATCCAATTTGGACGTGCACTTCAGAGACCTCTTGGATCCACTTTGGACGTGCACTTCAGAGACCTCTTGGATCCACTTTGGACGTGCACTTCAGAGACCTCTTGGATCCAATTTGGACGTGCACTTCAGAGACCTCTTGGAAGCAATTAAAATTTAGCAGAGCTTTATTTCACATTGTGAGTGCTGGAGAGTGATCCCGCTCTAAATAAGTCAGAAATGGATTACAGATGTTTTACTTTTGGCTTTACATCTAAACCACAGAACCAGGGGTGATCCTACCCAATTTGTAGCCCGAGGCAGCCTTTGTTTTTGCCGCCCCTGCCTCCCCACAACACTCACCTTCAGCGCCAGACGAGGGGTCCACGTCGCTAGTGCAGAGAGCGCAATTGCGCTCTCTGCACTAGAAGAGCCAAATTTCCGGGTTGAAATCCGGAAATTCGGCTCTTTTTTTTTGGTTCAAAATAGGTTTATTAAACAATTCAAGCATGACAGAGTACTCAGCAGTGCATTCACAGTAGGAGCCAATGCGCAGATTGGCACAATCTTTAAGAATAACAGTTCACCTTTATTACCGAACAATTCTCAGCAGTATACATTGTCATTATTTATGCATATAACATATCATCAGCATTCATGCCTAACAACAATATTTCAGTTTAGTATTGAGTTGGTAGTCCCTAGCTTGCTTGGAGCATTTTACTCTGGGTCACCCCTATCCTCCCTGTCCGCATTGTTAGCCATCCACCCCGACCATATCCTTGTAAAGTGCTGGAGTGTGCCTCTTCTCCTATATATATGGAGTTCTAGCGTACATGCATCCTGCATTGCTCCCACCCACGCCTCAATACTTGGGGGGATTTCTGATTTCCAATTTCCAGTTCTGAGCCTTCTGGCATGGAATAATGCTTTAGTTAACAGCTGTTTCTTTTCTGTCAGCATGCCTTGATCTGTGGCCACCCCTAGTATGCACAGCACCGGGTCTGCAGGTATCAATGTATCTATGGCCTTGCTCGTACGACCCAAGACTTGTTGCCAGAACTGTTGCAGTGCTGTGCATTGCCAGAGGGTGTGTATGAGGGATCCAACCTCAGTCTTACATCTATTGCACAGAGGGGATTGGTCTGGGAACATTTTGTGCAGTTTGTCTTTTGTATAGTAGGCCCTGTGTATTAGATAAAGCTGGAGGAGTTCATGCCTACAGTCCTTTGAGACCAACCTGGGGGTTTTGAGTGCTAATTTCCATTGGGTGTCAGTCAAGTCCCCTACATCTCTTTCCCATAGGAGTTTGCATTTTAAACTAGTGGAGTTCGCCTGAGTAGTAGTGATGAGCTTATATAAGGTTGAAATCTTACATTTCAATGGGCCTTGTTTAATTAGACTTAACACTGGGTCCTCTGCAATGTTTATGTGGGAGAGCCTGCGCTCCTTCCCGAGGTATCCCTTTACTCTGTAGTAAGTTAACCATTGGTTAGCAGGCAGATTGCTCTGTTGTCTAAGAGCTGCAAATGGTATCATGTCGTCCCCTTCCCAGACGTCTCCAATAGTTACAATACCACATTTTGGCCAGCACTTAGGGGGAACCAGTTCGGCTAGTCTGCCTAGGGCTTTGTTGCCCCAAAGGGGGGTGGCCGGGTCAATTGTCATGTATTTCATAATTTTTTTGGCAGCTGTGTAAGCAGATATGGATGCTTGGTTTAGTGGGGACCTGTCAGGCTTCAAGGGAATATTTATTAGGCCTTGCCAAGCGGGTAGCTGCTTATTGCACCCCTGTTGCCAGCTTTTGTAGAGAGGGGTGCACGGCCCATCTGGGATTAGCTAGCAAACATGTGACAGCTGTGCGGCTAGGTATAAGATATGGAAGTCTGGGAGGGCGACACCTCCGTCATGTCTAGGGCGTTTCAGAAGGGGAAGACCTAATCTAGGTCTACCCTTACCCCAGATGAATTTCCTAATAATTCCGTCTAGTTCTTTAAAGAAGGACCGGGTCGGTGACCTAGGGGAATGCCACAGCATATATAAAATTTTCGGTTGCACAAACATTTTGATTAGATGAATACGGCCTGCTGGCCCCACAGGCAAGTTGCCCCATGCCGCACACCTTCCTTGAACCCATGTAAGCAGTGGTTTTATGTTTAAGCTTATGTATGAGGACACTGGCAGGGAGATGACCACCCCTAGGTAAGTAAATTGGGGGGCAACTGGCAGGTCACTATTTGCTAGATTTTCATCAGGCTGAGGCGGGTCTACCAGGAATAAGTTTGATTTAGATTTGTTGACTCGCAGACCAGAGACCGCACCAAAGGTATCTGTTAGACTTATAAGTTCCTGGAGTGACTGGTCCCTGTCTCCCAGGTAAATAATGGTATCATCTGCATATAGCTGCAGTTTGTCAGTTCGGTCCTGTGCCTCCCAGCCCTGTATGTTTGGGTTCTGGCGGACTGCTGCGGCAAAGGGCTCAATTGCGAGGGCGAAAAGCATGGGTGACAGGGGGTAGCCTTGCCGCGTGCCTCTGGAGAGTGGGAAGGGGGCTGTGTCCCCATTCCCTATCCTGAAAGATGCCATAGGGGCTTTGTATAGGAGTTGTATTAGGGCTATGAATTTTGGGCCTATACCAAATGCCGCCAAGACCTTCCACAGGTACGGCCATTCTACTGTGTCAAAGGCCTTGGCGATATCCAGCACAGCTATAGCTCTAGTACCTGCGTTGGTATAGTCGGATGTAAGGTTGTAAAGCAATCGTCTGATGTTAAGGGCAGTGGTTTTCCCTGGCATAAAGCCCAGCTGGTCCTCCCCAACAAGAGTAGAGATTACTTTCTTTAGGCGATTGGCCATGATCTTGGCAAGGATTTTGACGTCCACTAAGGAGTGAAATCGGCCTATAGGACTCTGGTTGGGTCTGGTCTTTACCCGGTTGTGGGATAAGGGTGATGGCCGCATGATACATTGAAGCGGGTAAGCGGGATTGCACTATGGCTTCATTGTATACCTTCAGTAGGAAGGGGGCCAGGGAATGGGTATGCTTTTTATAGACCTCAATGGGCAGGCCGTCAGCTCCTGCTGCTTTCCCTGGTGGAAACGAGTCAATTGCCTCTTGCAGCTCCACTAAGGAGATGTCTGTTTCTAAATATTCCCTAAAAGCATTGTCTAATGAAGGCAGTGTAACTGATTCTATAAAATTGTCAATTAGCTCAATAGATCCGGTATCCACGGTGGATTCGTACAAGGTGGAGTAAAAGTGGGATAGGGTACTTTTTATTAGGGTGGGGTCTGAGGTCAGCTCTCCCTCTCGGGTTTTTAACAAGGTTATTGCTGGAGGGGAGGTTTGTATTCTGGCTAGGTGGGCTAGAAGTTTACCTGCTCTCTCGCCACATTCTTTTACATTCAGTTTCATAAAGCTCAGAGAGTGCTGAGCTTTGTCCCTTAACAGTTTAGCGTAAGTGTCCTGAGACACCTGCAGGGCCTGAAAATTTTTTGGGGTCGGGTCTAGAGTTACTGCCAATTCAGCATCGGTTACATTTTGTTCCAACTGGCTTTGCTGGAGTTTGTGCTGTTTTTTAAAGGCCTTAATTACCGAATTAAATTGCCCTCTCAGAAATGCTTTTAGGGCATCCCATATAATTAAATTGTCTGCGGTAGCATCATTTGTAGCTAGGAACTCACGGATCTCGTCAGCAATAGTTTGAGAGTTGTCTAGCACATTTAGCCAGTTTGGGTTGAGAGACCAGCGCTGTCTGGAGTGTGTTGTTCCCAGTCCCAAGCGAATTTCAAGAGGAGCATGATCAGACACCCCCCTGGCCAGGTATCTCACTTCCTGGAGCTCCGTGAGTGCACCCTAACTTTAAAAAGCTAGGTCAAGGCGAAATAACACAGAATGGGACATGGAATAGCAGGAAAACTGCTGCTTGTCTGGGTGCCTATGTCTCCAGGCCTCTGTGAGACCTGCAGATTCGGTCAGGGCTTTAATGTTCGTGTCCTTATCTATGACTACTTGAGAGCGTCTCCTAAGACGGTCTAGCGAACAGTCTAGGGGTGCATTAAAGTCTCCCATGGCTATTACCTCTGCGTGTGGGTGACTTGCTATAAATTCAATGAGTTGTATCAAGCATGTATCCTGGTACGGGGGTGGGATGTAAATACAGGCTAAAACTACCTCTTGGGATTGGATGTAGCCATGTACGAATATGTATCTGCCTTTGGGTCGGTTTTGACAGTTACTGCCCTGAATGGTGTGTTGCGGGAGATAAGAATCGCAACACCTGATGAGTGGGTGGAGTATTCCGCATGGTAGTACCAACCCACCCAGGGTTTCTTCAGGGCTAGTGTCCTACTGCCAATTAAGTGCGTTTCTTGTAGCATAGTTACGTTTGCCCCTGCTTTCTTAACAAAATCCATGACTAATCTGCGTTTTATGCTGTCATTAAGCCCTCTGACATTCCAGCTAAGTAATTGCGTCATTGACCCTATCTAAAAAATTAATGGCATTGGTACAATTGAGCATCTTGTTAGTTGCCATCCCTGGTTGCATCTGTTGGACAAATATATCACATTTGAACCTTTTTTGTGAAACATTAACCCCTCTTGACTTACAAACATAAAGCCGTTCCCCCTCCCCACCTGACCAGATCCCCAACTCCTGGCAGATTTGTAACCCATAACTTTCAATTCCAGTTAACATACGCATTTGCGTGGGGGGTGATTGTGTGGCACGTGGCCGGCCTTCTCCCTAGTGCAAAACTTTGCACTGGCCACCTTTATGGACAGTACCACGGTTCTGAAGAAAAAAAGGGGAAGTGAAGTAAAATAAAAAGACAGAAAAAAAGGGAAAAAAAAAAGAAAGTCACTCCGTCCCCCCGATCCCATATCAATCAGAGGGAGACATTCACTGGGCATTTAGAATGAGCACGGAAAGTCATAACACAACAGAAATAGCCACTGTAGGCTGAGGCCCTTACAGCAATAGTCAGAGAGTCTAGCGGCAAGTAACTTTAAGCAATAACATGGTAGACTTATACGTTGTACCTGGTTGAAGAGTCGCCTCTGCCCCTAACAGCCCGGGGGATAAGGCGACATATTCTTAGCTTGGAGACCAGCCAGATTCTTAGACATCGCACTTTTTCTTGTTGTCAAGCCAGTCGCTGAGGTCTTGAGGGGAGGTGAAGAAATGCGAGCTGTTGTCCGCGATCACTCTCAACCGGGCAGGATACAACATGACATACTGGTAACCGAGTTCCCGCAGGCCACGCTTGGATTCAATAAATCTGGCATGCTGTCGCTGAACCTCATCCGAGAAGTCACCGAAGATGGAGATCTTGGTGGTGTTGTATGTCAGCGTGTCCGACTTCCTGGCATGAGACAGCGCTGAGTCGCGATCTCTGGCGTTGAGCAATCTTGCGATGACTGGTCTTGGGGCCGCACCTGGGATAGGGGCCTTGGATGGAATCTGGTGTACACGCTCGACTGCAAAGGTAGTTGAGAAGGCCTCCCTGCCAAATTTGTGCACCAGCCAGGACTCGATGAAATTCTCAGGGGAGCCTCCTTCAGCTTTTTCCGGGAACCCGATGAACCGGAGATTGTTGCGATGGAGCCTGTTTTCCAGGTCGTCGGATTTACTAGCACAGGCATGAATCGCCTTATCCATTTGCTGCATGCGCTCAGGCATTGGATTACACAAGTCCTCCACTGAGCTTACTCTGCGTTCCAGCGTAGCCGTGCGCTCTCGCAGCTTTTGAAAGTCTAACTTAATTATGGACAGATCAACTTTTATCTCGTCAGTCTTCGTGCATATGAGGGATGTGCAGGCTTCGTTGGAGGATCTAATTTCTGTAAGTAAGTCTGCAAGTGTGGGCTCTGCTAGTTGAGGATCGTCGTTGTCGTTCGGGTCAGGCCCATCGCCGCCATCTTGGCCTTGCCGAGCATCGCGGCCAAATCTTTCCAACTTAGCTGCAGCTTCAGAAGCTCGCTTCTGTGCCCGATTCTGCCCCATCAGGGATCTGTGTGGTAAGGGCTCCCAGTGCTGGATGCTGTAATCCGTTTTTACTGGGTGATGTCGCTGATTTTTACAGGATTCTTGGGATCGAGAACCAGAGCAACTCTCTCACATGTCTGCCTACATGAAGCACCAGACCACCGGAAATTCGGCTCTTAGTTACCAGGAGCAGCATTTTTGCCGTCCCTGGCAACCAGGGGGACACTGCCGTCTTAGGCGAGAACAGAACACAGAAGTTTGTGGATTTTTCGGTTCAAATCTCACTTGGTACCCCAAAAATTTGTCAGTGTGACATTAACTTAACAAGCAAGGTTCCATGGAGAAAACTGACAACTGCAGCACCCAGAGGAACATATTTATAAAGGTGTTAAAAAAAAATACAAGTAAAAGACAGTATATCTTTATGAAGCTGTATAGTGATTTTTTTGTGTAGCTGGGTCCAAAATTCTGACATTACAAGTACAGCTATATAAATTTGTCACTGAATGCTGACACTTTGTCAGTCTCAATTTGTCCCATTGCCTGTAATTGTTTTAAAGGGCCTGAGAAACAATTTTTCATTTTTTCTTTTTTTATAGTTTTTATTTGCCTTCACTTTCTGACACTTTTCAGCTTTCAAATGCTCTCTAAGTCTATATATATATTGTTATTGCTACTTTTTATTACTCACCTTTCTATTCAGGCCCTCTCTTAAACATTATAAAGTCTCTTATTGAAATCAATGCATGATAACCTGACTCTAGCAACCAGATTGCTGAAATTGCAAACTGGAGAGCTGCTGAAGAAAAAGCTCAAAAACCACAAATAATAAAAATATGAAAGCCAAATGCAATTTGTCTCAGAATATCACTCTCAACATCACACTAAAAATTAATTTAAAGGCGAATAACCCCATTAAGTTACATTTTTATAGGGAATGAGAAGAAAGAATGTGGATTGTGAAATTAATAAATAGAATCTTCACTGCAAATGATAGGGATTAGGTAATAAAATATAGGTATTGTACAGGTCTAGTCACTTATAGTAACTATTCAGCAAGTCTCATTAACTGGTTTAAAAGCAAGGACAGCATCAATGTGCAAATGTGGTGCTCACTGAGCATCAGTCTCTAGGGTTTTCCATGAACATCTCCTTCTCGGGGCTCTTTCTTCCTATAAAAGTTCTACAACTGTATGAAATATACTTAACACAGGGCTAAAAGTTAAACCCTGTCGGAGAGACTTGAAGAGTTCATTACTATGGGACACCAAGCAAGTTAATAAAAAGGCTTGTAGCATGTTGTGTTGCAGAGGACAGGGGGCAGGGGCGTGGCATAATTGACAGGGGTTGTAAAGATGCAGGAGGCGGGTTGTGACATCAGGGGCGGGGCTATGATGTGGAGATTGGCCAATCACAGCGTCAATCATAGGAAATCTTGCCCGGTTTTTCTAATTTTAAAAAAAACAGTCAGGCAGTTTTGACCCGGGCAGGGTCCAAAAACCGGGCTGTCTGGGTCAAAACGGGACAAGTGGCAACCCTAAGGACAGGTAAGAAGGTTAGGCATCGTCCCCCTGGCTTAAACTTGAAGGGATCCATAGGGTAAACACTCCCCTATGACTTTAAATTCCTACACTTCTTTATTCCTTATTTGCTGGACAGAAGGGAATGTATCCAGTTTGGGTTATTAGCATAATGTGTAATTTGTATGATTGGCCCAGAGGCTGATGACCACTTTATGTCACACTTCAGTGGTCGTAGTGTTGGGCAGAGGGTGGAGCTTCCTATTTCCCCTGCCACTCAAAGAGGGAGTGGATGCCCTGGGAGCCTGAGACTTACTCTCCAGTAAAGGACCCTGTGAATGAGGTGTAGTCAGGATAGGGTAGTTCTCTGTAACAGCACTTTCTAGGAATGTGAGGCGGATAACACTAGTGAGCAAGAGCAGCCTGGCTCTAACTAAGAGGGATAGCAAGGGAGTAGCTCTCCTATTAGGCAATACTGGCCTGTAGTGTAGGGATCACAGACTAATAGGGACTTAGGTTATGTGATTTCCCTGAGCCAGTGTGTGAGGATTAAACAGCACAAGTAAGGTTTAGTTGCACAACTCCATTCCTTCCCCGTTTTATCAAGCAAAGGCCCATCCTGAGGAGAGAGGGTCAAATGTAACCTGTGCTCTTCCTGTTTCCTAGCCGGACAAGGTCTAGACTAGTCTAGATGGAGGCTACACACCCAATTCAGCTATGTCCTTCACTCATCTTCCCCATGTGTCTCTAAACCTCTGTTCACAGATTGTTAATTTCAGAATTATCAGTAGAGGGCAGCAAACACATTGGCATTTTTTTTTAGTTTTGTGCATATGCCTACCATCAATATGTCTTTTAATAATAAGGAAAAGCTGATCTGCTTGAGGTTGTTTTAGCTGTTTTTGAACTATGATTGAACTATGATTAGCAGCATTACATAATTGTCCCATATCATAAACCCTAACTAGTTTACCGTATTAAGTTTTAGGAATACCATTATGAAGGTAAAGACATATGGCTGAAAACATAAGTTATGGGAAGCACAGGGTGCAGCCTGTGAGAGTGTATGAGCTTTAAGAGAGGCTATTTGTCCTGGGCCCTTAGCCTAAGGCCCTATGACTAAATAATATATTAGGACTCCACATATTATTGAGGTGTAAAGTGATATACTGTAAATGCATTGCTGTATATTTCTTTAAACATCCAGTATCTGTCCCACACTCTTCTGTTGTTTTACAACCTCTGCCACTAGATGAGACATTCTGGGACCCAGTAAAAGTGATCAATTACTGTATTTTGTGCCTAAGACCTTTATTGTATAGACTGTGTTGTCTGTCATGATCTACTTAGTGTGTTTATATTTCCACTTCTGGAGGATACAATTCAGCCTTATAGGTGTTGTAGTGTACTTGTCCCATTGTTTGGCCACCCAACATGTTATTATGGCAAGACTCCTAGGGGCAAATTTACTAAAGGCCAAAGTGGTTAACGCTGGCGAAAATTCGCCAGTGTGACGTCATTTCGGCACTTTGCCGATTTACTAACGGGTGCTGGCGTAATCTCTCTAGCGAAGGAGATCAATCTAACGCCAGCAATATAGTGTAGGGCAATATAACACCTCTATTTTATTTTATTAAGGTTCCCTGACTTTGTGTAGTGTAATGTATTTGTTGCAACATATATGTCCATTGTACTGTAACTGCACGCCGTATGTAAATTAGCCAACGCTAGCGTAACTTTGAACTGCTGATCTTATTATCGCTAGCGTAACTTCGCAAGTGTTCAGTACCGTGTGTGCAACTTCGGATCTTCGAGAATTACCGTTGTCCAGGCAAATTTACGCCTGGTAAAGTGTTGCGATGTGCGCAAAGTCATATCTAGCGGATTTTCGGAGGTAAGTAAATTTACCCCCTAATCTCCACTTGGGGCAGGTTTCCTTTCCAAGCTGTTCCTATACTGAGTCAGGCTTGAACTCCTGGAAGACTGGCAGCTAAAGACAAAAGAAAATAACTTATGTAAGTGGGACTGGATTCTCAGACCTATTCATGTGTCTTGACAAAGCCCAGCAAGTATACCACAGTTTCCAAAATTTTGTAGCAGTGGGGGACAAGGAAAAGTTAATAGACAAAAGTGTACCAATATAGTAGGAGACCTCCAGTGCATCAAATCACTACGTTTTTTTCTTTAAGCAATACTTCTGTTCATTAAAATTTGTCCAGAGATCTTACTAGCTAAGCACCATGTTACACTCCCTAGACTAATGCAAATTTTACTGTATATTAGCAGCGGTTCAGGGAAAAGGTTAAAGGAGAACTAAAGCTTAACTAAAGAAGTAGCTAGAAATGTTGTACATATGTTTTGTGCTTCTGTAACAGCCCAAGGCAATCACAACTCTTTGTCTCCAAAAATGCCCCAGTAGCTCCCCATCTTCTTTTCTACTGATTTACTGCACATGCTCTGTGCTGCTGTCACTTACTGAGCTTAGGGACCCACTATGCCCAATATATAGTACACATAGAATAGAAAAGTCACAATATAAGGCTGATTAGTAATTAATACAGTCAGATAATTATTACATGGCAGCACAGAAACCAGAGCAACTATAATTAGCCCTGTAGCATCAGCTTATATTACAGGCCAACCTCATTTTCTTCTGGATAATTTGTGACGACCCCTAAGTTTAGCTTCTCAACAGCTGCTCAGAGCCCACTGAGCATGTGAGTATCGCAGAGACTTTCCAAGATGGTGACCCCTGTGACAAGTTTGAAGTCCTGGATCAGTACTGATTTTGAGAAGCTGAAACGTTATGCTGGTGCAATAAGTTCAGTGTATAAAATAAGGCATTTTCAACAACATTCATTTTTAGGGTTTAGTTCTCCTTTAACAATTTAATATACTGGACGGTGCCTAATATGTTTGCACCCTTTCAGTGTATTAACGTTTTCTTGTCTTTTAAGTAAAGCATGTAACAATAATACTGTAAGTGTGTTATTCGTGTGAACCCAACTTCAAGTTCTGTATCAGGTATTGGGAATGAATCTACAGCCGTAGTGCGATGGGGTGTGACCAGTGGCATAATTAGATGTTACTGGGCCCCACAGCAAATTCATTTTAGGGCCACAACATATCCAGAGGTTGTCCTGTTTTACCAATATATGTTGAAATTGCCCATTATTTGGGTTTCATGGGGCCTGCTAAATCTCATTGGTCCCCCTGCTGCTGCAGGGTCTGCTTCCTCTGTAGTTACGCCCCTGGGTGTGACTCAACGAGCCTCAATATTTTTCAAATCAGCAGCACCATACACCATTTATACACCATTTATAGCTGGAACACAGAGCACAGAATTCAAACCCTTACAGCCCAAACAGCTGCCAATTTGAAAAAGTCCTGTGGAACAAGCAAGCTGCTTTGCCTTGTTCACCCTTTCCATTCACTGGCTTTGCCTTGTTTTAAGTACAGAGACATGGTTTAGCTTCTAAATTTGTACTTAGTTACTGATCCAAACAGAAACCATATTGAATTGGCTTATATTTCACCACAGGTTGTTATTTGTTTGCATTAACCTAGGTCTGTAAACACTGACACTAAGCAACTCTGAACTCAGTACCACCTTGACTATAGAATGGTAGGGCAATACAGAACTGGTTTTAGGACATCATCAGGAGAACACACGCTCCTGCATTTGCTCTCGAAAAGAAGAAGTATGCGGACTTGTCTCTAATTCTACTCCAGTGATCCCCAACCAGTAGATTGTGAGCAACATGTTGCTCCCCAACCCCTTGGATGTTGCTCTCAGTGGCCTCAAATCAGGTGCTTATTTTTGAATTCCTGGCTTGGAGGTAAGTTTTGGTTGCATAAAAACCAGATGTACTGCCAAACAGTCTCCTGTAGGCTGCCAGTCCACAAAGGGGCTACCATTAGCCAATCACAGCCCTTATTTGGCACCACCCAGGAACATCTTTCATGCTTGTGTTGCTCCCCAACTCTTTTTACATCTGAATGTTGCTCATGGGTGAAAAAGGTTGGGGACCCCTGTTCTACTCACTTATCCGAAGAAACTGCAGTCACACCTCTGTGCTGCCACATTTGCTGTTGCAATCTCCCCCCTCATGGCTCATTCCTCAGCCCTCCCTCCTCGATCTTCAGACCTCCCTCCTCAGCCCTCATTACAAAAGCCCTCCCTCCTCAGCCCTCAGCCCTCCGTGCTCAGACCTCAGCTCGAAAGCCAGGCTGATAGCTGAGGCGGGAGGGCTGAGAGCTGAGGAGGGAGGGCTGAGGACAGAGGGCTTTTGTAATGCGGGCTGAGGAGGGAGGTCTGAAGATCGAGGAGGGAGGGCTGAGGAATGAGCCACGAGGGGGGGAGATTGCAACAGCAAATGTGGGCAGCACAGAGGTGTGACTGTAGTTTCTTCGGATAAGTGAATAGAATAAGAGACGAGTCTGCATACTTACTAGAGCGCATGCAGGAGTGTTCAACTTATGATGTCCTAAAATGCGTTCCGTAGGGCAAAACTTGTCTGCATTGTAACGTCAATCCTGACTGGGTAATAGTCCTGGATAATAAATATAAATGAGGATATGCGTTTTTGCTCAGGGTCACACAGTGAATACACCGGACATAGAAAAAAACATTTCTTTATTGATCATATATTATTTGCATACATAAATAATGTTACTTTTGGGCATTGTTTTTAAAAAAACACATTTAAATGTTAATATGTATTTTTCAGGAAAATATTCAACTTGCAGGGGTGAGTATAGCACTGAATCCATGGGGCTGACATTATAATTGCAATTTTGACATTCTTTCTATGTTTTCAGAGCAAATTCTGGTAAACTACAATGGTTTTTCCATCCTCCAGCCATTGCTGCCTATGCTGGTGATCCTTGGGAAGTATAAAAGTGAAGCAATAAATATTATCAGTTCTGATAGCAGCATTGCAGGGCACACCCCCTCTCACCTACTTTACGAGACTTACTAGGATGCAAGAATACAAGCGGATAAATCTGATAAAGCACATCCTGAATGCATGCCCTAATATAGTGTAAATACCTGAACTGGACAACATGCTGGAGTTAAATGGAACCCGATTGTTCATGTTCACTTGGAAAAAAAGGAAAATTATATAGTGCACCAACAAGGTGGCATTATCTGCAGTGCTGCAAATATTGTTTAGCAGTTATATAGTCTGTCTACATGGCTGAAGATTAAGTCAGAGCTGAATGTTAGTCCTTCATCCTTAATCTTCCCGCTATAGTGTTCATCGGAGGAACTGGATTCCTGCACAGAAATCTTCTCCATGCTCGATGAAGAGACTGCTGTCGGATTTACTGAGGACTGGAGTAGAGTTAAACAGGACCGTCACCCTGCATAGAAAGGAGACCATCATTTGCTTAAATGCAACAAGAAACAATTAAACAAACACTGAAGCCGAGTTTACGAATTAAAAAGACTTATTTACTAAGATGGGGCAAAGGGAAACATCTGATGCAAAATGTCTATAATGCATCTAGCCCCCTTGGGTACAGCACCTATCACTGTTAATAATAATAATGCTATTAAAAGGAAAACTATACCCCCCAAAATTAATACTTAAAGGGCATGTAAAGGCAAAAAAATAAAAATCCAATTTTTTACTTTATTTAATGAACTGTCATCATATCTCTTCATCCCCCTAAGCATATCGCTGGATACTTGTGGCTAAAACTGGAAGTAGAGCTGCTGGGGGGCACCAGACTTATTTGCGATACTAAACAGCAGCTCTGTCTGTCCATGTGCTGATTGCCAAGGGAAGGGGGTGAACTGAGCCTTGATGCCTAGGCCTGCATCTTAATACAAAATTCTTATTCCCTGGACACTTAGGGGCGGATTTTTCAAAGGTCGAAAATAAAAATTCCAATTAAAAAAATTCAAATTTTGAGCTAATCTTTGTGTACTTCGACTAGGGAATAGTCCAAATTCGATTAGAATTTGAAACAAAAATTTGAATATCACGTACTGTCTCTTTAAAAGTTCAACTTTGACCATTCACCATCTAAAACAAGCCGAATTGCTGTTTTAGCCTATGGGGGACCTCCTAGAACCCATTCGGAGTCAATTGGTGGACTTTGAAAAATCGAAGGGTTTTTTTTTTTTTTGGAAAAACTTCAAATCGAATTCGATCAATTGCGCTGTTACTTCGATTCATACGATTCGAATTCGAACGAAAATGGCCTATTCAGCCGGAAAAAAAAAACTTTGATTTTTTTTAATCAGTTTCGGTTGGTCTTTTTTCATTCGAATTTCGACGTTTTTTGAATTCGAATTTCGACCCTTGATAAATCTGCCCCATACAGTATGACGTTTTGAAATGAGGTGAAAAAGTAACTTACCCCACAACATCCACAACATTTGCAGTCCCCACAGATTGTTCCTATGAGTCCATTGATTGCTTGAATGGCGCAGAGTACGGCCTGAACACCGCTCATTATGAGGAGCAAGCAGAAGAGAGTCAAGTTCCATGGTACAATATCACCAGGCCCTGCACATAATTTCCACATATCTGTGTTTCCCAAGTAGTTTCTTTACAAGGACAAATAAAGAACATCATTAATGTTTCCCCAAGCAATATACAGTATGCCATATTTCACACACACTCATGTTTAAGAGTCTGGAGTTAGAAACACGACGTTAAGAAGAAATGTGTAAGAAAAAGAACGTACCCATCATGGAATGGATAGCTATAATTTCCATTGCCAACATCACATTTTGGTCCCTTATGAATGGCAACTGCCGATATAATAAAGCTGTAACCAGCTCCAACGAAGCCAATGGCAGCAAATATTATAGAAGTGAACATCTGTCCAAACAAAGAAAAAACATTTAAAATTTAAGGTAACGTCATATGGATTAAGGAAAGGTGATTAATAGTGATGGGCGAATTTATTTGCCAGGCGTGAATTTGAGTTAAATTCACGCATCTCGCCGCAGGCAAATAAATTTACGAATTTGCCGTGAAAATTTGCCAGGGTCAAAATCGCAGTTTCATGAATTTTTAGCCAGTTTCGCGATTTACTCTGGAAATTCTCGAAATTCGTGACGAATCGAAACTGACAAATTTGCCCATCACTAACAGACTTCAGCAGCCCAATGCCCAAAGACAGACTTCATTATTAAAATATTATCAAAATATAATGTGTAGTTGCATGTAATGAGGCATCTTGCCGGGACCTCCAGTAATAGAGACATATGGGGCAAATTCACTAAGATTTGTAGTTGCGCCAGGCGTAACTTCGCCACACTTCGCCAGGCGTAGTTTCGCCAGCGCTTCGCAAATTCACTAAAATCCGAAGTTGCGCTCAGGGGTAGCGTAAGGTTGCGAAGTTGCGCTAGCGTTGCTTTGCTAAGTAAAGCGAAGTTACGCTAGCGAAGGCTAATTTGCATACGGCGCCAAATTCAAATTTCAATGGAGGAATACGTATCAGCACTACAAATGGCGAGAAAAGCTTCAAAACATCAAATAAAATTTTTATTTTGCCCTACACATGTGCCCACTGTATAGTTAAGTTGCCATGAGTCAGGAAATGTAGGGGGGAAGGAAGGGAGCCCCAAAAATTTTTTCGATCTTTTTCAGCCTATCACCCATAATGTAGAAAACACGCCAGCGTTTTTTGGGACTTAGAAAAAATATTGACTTTTTTTGAAGCAATCCCTATCTACTCTATTGCGCTTCGCCTGGTCTGAGGTGGCGAAGGAAGTCTAGCGTAAAAGGTAGCGTTCAGTACACTGCGCGCGTTAGTGAATTTGCATAGTTAAGTTGCTAGCGAAACTTCGCCAGGCGTAAGGGTGCGAAGTAACACTAGCGAAACTACGCCAGCGTTCGTTAGTGAATTTGCGCAGTAACGAAAATGCCAAACACTAGCGTTCGGCGCTTCAGCGCTTAGTGAATTTGCCCCATAGACTATAATTAATACTGTTTATTAATACATTCGTGGTAAAAGTCAAAATATAGCCGGCTCTAGTGGCATTTCTCATGGCAGTCCCAAAACCCAATATATTTATATATATAAATGTTACTTACAGCAAATCTTTTTCCGCAGCTCTCATTGCCACAACACCCACAGCAGTCATTGTTCTTTAGACCCAGAAACACCAATGCTGGAAAAATCATCTATTAAAAAAAAAATTTAAATAGTTCAACAAACACCTATTTTGAATAAGACGATTTCTACTATTTTCTATTTTAGGTTGTTGTTAGTATCATAATCCATTTTCTTGAAACATGCTAGAAAGGACACAGATGAATACATCACAAGACAGGTATGGGATCCGTTATCCGGAAACACAATATCCAGAAAGCTCAGAATTACGGAAAGGCAGTC
This sequence comes from Xenopus laevis, assembly GCF_017654675.1. Classification (NCBI taxonomy): domain Eukaryota; kingdom Metazoa; phylum Chordata; class Amphibia; order Anura; family Pipidae; genus Xenopus; species Xenopus laevis. The sequence continues at coordinate 109,941,321 of NC_054380.1, read as the reverse complement.
TCCCATAGACTCCATTATAATAAAATAATCCATTTTTAAAAAAAAAAAAAAAAATATTTTCTTTTTCTCTGTAATAATAAACCAGTAGCTTGTACATGATCCAAACTATGATATAATTAAACCTTATTGGAGGCAAAACCAGCCTATTTAATGTTTACATTACTTTTTAGTAGACTTAAGGTATGAAGATCGAGATTACAGAAAGGTCCGTTATCCAGAAAACCCCAGATCCAGAGCATTCTAGGATTGCTATGCCCCAATAGAGTTAATTCCTTACATTTCTAATAGTTTTCTTATATCATTTGTTGTTGGGTATAAGCCCCTGTAACAGTTCTGGTATAAATACCACAGTTATAGTTCAAGGGTGTAATACCACTTCCTGTCACACTGCTATATAGTGTTGTGTAGGGAGTGGCCTCTTCCTCTTTGGCTCCTGGTGTCTGTGCTGCTAGGTGTTTCCCATTGAGCCTGTGATCATCCAAGCCCCTGTAAAGCAATTCGCCCCAAAGGGACCTGTGATTAAGTCAGGGACCAGGAAATAGACTCTCCAGGAGAGTGAGATAGTCAGCGTTATATAGCATGAGCAGCTGTGTGCTCCATCAACGATAGTAGCAGGGAGTAGCTTCCCAAAGGCTTCTTATTTGCCTTTAGTGCAGGGACTCAGTGGATAGAGTGTTAGGCTTTAGATTTCATCTCCCTGACTACTCCTCTGGTGATCCCGATCCCCACAGAGGTATATCTGTTAGTGATGGGCGAATTTATTCGCCAGGTGCAAATTTGCTGACGAAAATTCGCCGGCGCTAAAAAAAAAATGGACGCCGGCGTCCGTTTTTTGGACGCCAGCGAATGTGCACCAGCGTCCAAAAAAAACGGATGCCGGTGTCCGTTTTTTGGACGCCGGCTCATTTTCCACCATTTTGCGAATTTCGCAGGAAATTCCCAAATTCTTCGGCGAAGCGAAACAGCGCAAATCAGCGCAGCGTCCAATCAATCTGTTTTTACATACAGTAGCCTGTGTTGTGTAGTTCTACTACACCTTAAAGTGATAGCTTCCACTTGCGAAGGCCCTGACCCTGTTGTGTTAGTCGCATGTAGCCAATGCTCTATCATACTAATGGATATTGGTCTAAATACAGCCAAATAGGTGCTACATTTGTACCACTTTTTGATCAAAACTTTTTTTCATGCGGTTTTAAGAAATTATAGCCTTAAAAGTGAATGAATTTGATTAGACACTTGTTCATTAAGCAGACTGGTAAATATAATTTGGCCAATGAAGTAATAGAGATCCATTATAAACCTTTTGCATCCTGATAAGTAGGACCCGTCCAGTAAATGAAAAACTGTTTGTAACATAATTGTGACTGACTGATTTTAAACCATTCAGTCCTGTTATCCAGAATGCTGGGGCTTTCCGGATAACTGATCTTTCCATAATTTGGATCTTCATACCTTAAGGCTACTAGAAAATCGTGTAACTATTAAATAACCAGTCTATTGGGGTTCTGCTTCCAATAAGGATTCATTTTATCTTAGTTTGGATTAGGTACAAGTTATTTTTTTTTATAATTATTACATTTTTCAAAATTTTGATTATTTCGATAAAATTGAGTCTATGGAAGACACCTTTCGGTAATTTGGTATTGTCCTTGTGTTGTGGGTTATTCTCAGATCCTATACCTGTACGCAGAGAATAACCCACAACACAAGGACAACATACAATCTTTTTGATGATGGTATTATTTACACAATTATTACTAATACATAAATCATTATTACATTTTTTTTTTTTTTTAGAATAAACTATAAACAAATCTGTCAATGATAGTGAGAAGGTGTTGTCCTATTTATTCTGCCATTTTATATCAGCTAAACCTACCATGTATATATAAATATATAGATATATATATATACACAGACACATATATATAATATACATATAAGTTGCAAGGGATGACATACCTAATAATATCAGTATTATTATGTTTTGGTCAAGGGTTACAATCAAACAGAGATTCTTCAATGGCATTGTCTAATCTATTTTATTTAACATTTGTGTATTAATTGTTAGATTTCTGCATCATATATATACATATTATATATATATATATATATAATACAGGTATGGGACCCGTTATCTGGAAACCCATTATCCAGAAAGTTCCAAATTATGGAAAGGCTTTCTCCCATAGACTCCATTATAATCAAATAGTGCAAATGTTTACAAATGATTTCCTTTTTCTCAGTAATAATAAAACAGTACTTTGTACTTGAACCCAGCTAAGCTATAATTAATCCTTATTGGAAGCAAAACCAGCCTATTGGGTTTATTTCATGTTTAAATTATTTTCTAGTAGACTTAAGGTATGAAAATCCAAATTACAGAAAGATCCATTATCTGGAAAACCCCAGGTCCCAAGGATTCTGGATAACAGGTCCCATGCCTGTATATATATATATATATATATATATATATACATCTTGATAAAGATCCCCCTGGGGATCGAAACGTCGATGAAATAAAATAAATCACTTGAAGAAAAATCCTGGTGTGCGTCAGCATATTTGAGTGGATATACAATTTTTCTGTTCAGCACCCAGGTATTTGTACTTGCAGTGTGTGCCCAAGCCTTTGTATATGTATATATATATATATATTCAGTATACTTGACTACCACTGTAAAATAATAACCTCCCTGGCTATTCAGTATAACATAGGACATTGTGTAGAATTGAGTACTCACCAGAACTCCAGAACCCAATATTCCTCCAAAGTACCAGACTTCATTCGTGATATGGTCATTATTATCAGCAACTTTTCCTCCAGGGAAAAATAATAATATATTAGCCAATATACACAGAATGGCTAGTGGTATAAGACTAATGCCCAAGCACTTTGCACAGCCGCCAGAACACATCTTTCAGGGTAAAAAATGAAACTGTATAAAACAAAAATAAAATAAAAAATAAACGCCTCTTAGCTGAGAAGAATCCCAACAAAGTAATCCACAGCGAATGTTGTAACGGACGTATGATTTCCACTTTATATACCTGTGGCTAATAGATCCCCATAAATGAGATTACGTAAAGGAAATTTCGCATTTTTCCATGACAACTAATAACCCCTGTTAATATTCTACTTTAACAGACAGGTCACTGTCATTGATCTGCCTTTCCCAGGTGCAGCTCTGGTAATTCCTCCTATGTCCTTAATGTTATCATTCATTTCTTTAAAAAAACAACAACCCAATATCCCTAGAAATAATTAACTTGTCTTCTGTTACTGGTTGGAACTGTACATTTTTCTTTATATACATCACCAAATGAGTAATCTACTAAACATTAGCAACCTGATTTTGTTTTAAGAACGAACCAGGAAACTAATATGATTGGGTTGTTCACCTTCAGTTTTCATTTCAGTTGGTTTCAGATAGTTTATCAGAAATAAAGACTTTTTTCAATTACTTTCTATTTTCTATTTGTGACCGTTTTCCTAATATCGAAGTGTAAATTTACATTTTTCACCTTCCAAAACAGCTCTGGGAGGGAGGGAGGGTCGCCGACTCTTTAACTAATCTAAATTGATACATTTAGTTGATACATTTGTTATCTTTGTCCCTGCTGAGCAGAATCCCTGAGTTTCATTAAAGGCAGCTGTTAGAATTGATACAATAGTTGTTTATATTCCACAGATGCTCCTGAGAAATGTGTCAACTAATTGTATCAACTAATTGTAGCAAATTGTAACAGTTCAGAATCTGCTTCTGGATCACTGAGCTGCCAGACTCAAACACCACAGACACAAACATTAAACTTGAAATTTTATGAAAACGATAAACAATAAAAGATGGAAAGCAAATGAAAAAAGTATTTGTTTATGGTGAACTGAATCTGAAAACAACTGAACTGAAAAAAGTGTTTGAAAGGTAAACAACCCCTTTAACTTGCAAGGATGTTAGCGTCCAGCGTTGCCCCTGAACTCTAACACCTCACAGCACAAAATGGTATTAATCCAAAATATTCATACAAATTGATCAAATCAATAAATGCTTTGATAAATTGACTTTTCTAGCACAGTCATGGCAGTCTGGAGAGTCAGGAAATTAATAAATCTTAATATATCTAACTCTTTTCTACCTTTACATCTTACACCCTGCTTTCCCCTTTTCCCCAATACTTTAAAGGGGTGATTCACCTTTAAGTTAACTTTTGGTATATTACAGAAAGCAACTTTTCAATTGGCCAACATTTTTTCTTTTCTTTTTTAATAGCTTTTAAAACACTTTTTCCAATTCAGTTGTTTTTAGATTGTTCCCCAGAAATTAAGACTTTTTCCAATTACTTTCCATTATTTATTTTTTACTGTTTTTCCAAGATTTAAGTTTAAAGTTGAATGTTCCTGTCTCTGGTGTTTGAGTCAGCTCAGTAATTCAGGCACACACTCTAAACTGTTACAATTTTGCAACATTGAGTTGATACATTTCTCAGCAGTATCTCTGGAGTAATAGCAACTATTGTATCAATTCTAACAACTGACTAATGAAACCCAGAGATTCTGCTCAGCAGGGACAAAGATAAGAAATGTATCAACTAAATGTATCCATTTAGAACAGTTTACAGGGTCGGCGACCCCCCGGGCTGCTTCAGAAGGTGAAAAAAGACACTTTACACTTCAATATTAGAAAAACGGTCACACATAGAAAATAGAAAGTAATTAGAAAAAGTCATTATTTCTGGTGATCTATCTGAAACCAACTAGGGGGCAAATTTACTTATGGTCGAATATCGAGGGTTAATTGAAATCCTTCGACTTCGAATATCGGAGTCAAAGGATTTACCGCAATTCGTTCGATTTGAAGGATTTTAATCCATTGATCGATTGATTTTTTCTTCTACCTAAAAAAGCTAGCAAAGCATATAGGGACCTTCCCCATAGGCTAACATTGACTTCGGTAGGTTTTAGGTGGCGAACTAGGGGGTCGAAGTTTTTTTTTAAAGAGACAGTACTTCGACTATCGAATGGTCGAATAGTCGAACAATTTTTAGTCCAAAACGTTTGATTCGAAGTCGAAGTCGTGGTCGAAGTAGCCCATTCGATGGTCGAAGTAACCAAAAAAAAAAACATTCGAAATTCAAATTTTTTTTATTCTATTCCTTCACTCGAGCTAAGTAAATGGGCCCCTAGTTGTTTGAAGGTGAACCACCCCTTTAAATGCTATTATATGTATCACAATCCATTATGTCACCTTACATTATTACTTGACCTATGTGTATAATTATTATGAATTTATTATAAAGTTAGACATCCTACATTAAGGGGCAGATTTACTAAGGGTCGAATTTCGAAGTTAAAAAACTTCGAAATTCGACCCTCGAATTGAAATCCTTCGACTTCAAATATCGAATTCAAAGAATTTTTCACCGAATTTAGCATTCGAATGATTGAATAGAAATCGTTCAATCGAACGATTTTTAGCGATCGATGTAAGTATTTTTATTCGACCAAACAAAACTTAGAAAAGTGCTCTGGAAGGTCCCCATAGGCTCACATTGCACTTCGGTAGCTTTAATTTGGCGAAGTATGAAGACGAAGTTTTTTTTAAAGAGACAGTACTTCGATTATCGAATGGTCGAACTTTCGAACGTTTTTTTACTTCGAATCGTTCGAATTGAAGTTGAATGGTTGAATATAGCCTATTCGATGGTCAAAGTACCCAAAAATTTGCTTCGAAATTCGAACATTTTTAACTTTGGAAATTCACACAAGCGTAGTAAATCTGCCCCTAAGGGGCAGATTTATCAAGGGTTGAATTTTGAAGTGAAAAAAACTTCGAAATTCGACCATCGAATAGAATAGTCCGACATTCGAAGTCAAAGGATTTTTAAGATCGTACGATCGTATGATTCAATCGTACGATCATAAGATTTTACAAAAAAATCGAATTCTCAAAACTTAGGTTCTAGGAGGTCCCCATAGGCTAACATAGCAATTCGGCAGGTTTAAGGTGGAGAAGTGTCGAAGTTTTTTTTAAAGAGACAGTACTTCGATTTTCGAATGGTCGAATTTTTGAAGTATTTTCAAGTCAAATCAAAGTCGAATTTGGCCTATTCGATGGTCGAAGTACCCAAAAATTACTTCAAAATTCGACGTTTTTTAATTAAAAAATTCACTTCGACCTTTGGTAAATCTGCCCCTCAATGTTCTTTGTCAGAAACAGTGGAACTCTGTACTAAGAAATATATAGTTGAATGAAGGTGTGTCATTGTTCTTATCTATCCCATGTAAGCTTATTGATCACTAACTAAATGTTTCTGTATCTAATTACAAATCATTTTCCAAGGCAGGGAAATCCTGCAAAATAACGTTACATTTTTCACTGGCTGGTGAATGAGTAATCTCATATCATTGATTAGCCACTCCTTAAACAGAGAAAGCCCCGAGCTCTCCCCTTGCATTAGGATTCATCTGTAAAGTTTAATGTGTACAAAGGTGGCTCATGAGTCAGAACCTGAGGTCAAAAACCTACAAGTGACAGTTGGCCTTTTTAGAATGTGGATAAAATGTAGCTTCAGAAGATATACAGAGTATATACAGTAGGTTATTACATATCATGCTCATTATTTGGATGTCGCAGTGAATTCAGATCTTACTCAGTTCAGTTCAGAAATATCCTATGACCCTCTGACATGTGAGGCTTAAGCTGCTGAATATTGTGGCTGATCAACCAGGACAGAGTTACAGGGGCACATTCACTAAAGGGCGAATTTTCGCCTGGGAAGGCTTCGCCACTCTCTTCGCCAATTCGCTCGGCGCAAAATCGCTACCACTAAGCTAATTCACTAAAATGCATAGTAAAGTTGCATCTCTGTATTCGAACACCGGTGAAGTTTCGTTAGTGTTAATTCTTCAGCGAGAGCATTTTATAGCAAACTTTCACTAACGTTGGTTTCTGCCTAGCGGAAAAAGAACCACGTGCAAAAACGTTCCAAATAAGATGTGGTGAAAACACTGCTGACATAGATATAAAAACCACAGGATTAGACTAATTAGCTGAATTATACTCCATGGTTTTTATGGCAATTTGATATTTTTTTTTTGTGCTGAAAATAATGAATTTGAATAATGGTTTAAAGAAATCACATATGTTTGATATTTATTAGGCAAAGTAAATGTTTGCTATACGTGCCATAATTTAAACTAAATATTAATATCAAGTTTTCAAGCTTGTAAACTCACTAAACACTAATTCGACGTATTTGAGTCCACAATTTTATTTATTTGAGTTTTTTATATTAAGTTTTTAGTTTAAAATTCACAGTTTTTTTTGATTGTGAGATGATTTGAATTAGGAAAACAACTCTAAAATTACACAAATCCGAATTTTCATAAATAGGCCTCTAAAATGACGAGTAAAAAAGCTAATTCGAGGTATTCGATTTTTTTTCCATGATTTTATTCATTCTGATTTTTTAATAAATAAGGTGAGTTTATTCAACGTAAAGAACCTCTAAAATTACACAAATCCAAATTTAGTTTAATAGGCCTAATATGTAGGGTCTTAGGCATACAAAATTGTAATCACATTAACATTGACCATAAAAATACAGGTATGGAATCTGTTATCCGGTAACCTATTATCCAGAAAACTCATTACGGAAAGGTCTTCTCTCGAAGACTCCATTTTACCCAAAATAATCAAAAGTGATTTCCTTTTTCTCTGTAATAATAAAACAGTACCTTGTACTTGATCCCAACTAAGATATAATTAATCCTTATTGGAAGAAAACCAGCCTATTGGGTTTATTTAATGTTTACCTGATTTTCTAGTAGCCTTAAGGTATAAAGATCCAAAGTATGGAAAGATTCATTATCCAGAAAACCCCAGGTCCTGAGCATTCTGGATAACTGATATGGGAAGAAAAATAACTTTTCTTGTTAAAAAAAAGTTTCTATATAAAGTTCATGTTGCATTGTTTCAGTGGTACAGAGAGGAAGAATTAGTTTTCCTTTTTGAAAAGGAGAAGGAAAGGCTTCGTGCGCGTGGGGGTGCCAAATGTCAGGTACCCCCAAGTGATTGTATTTACTTACCTGAAACCCCAGGTTGATGAGGGGCATGGTCATGAGTGTGCAGGTATTTTTTTCTTTTTGGCCCCATTGTAAGGTTCTCTGCTCCAGGTCCCATGTGATCAATGTGCTAATAATTGGGACTCTTTGGGGGAGTATTATGGGGCCACATGATTTCTAATGCTGACCTTATATACAATTCTGAAACAGCACTGTATGATTATTGGTCTGCATATATTGCACTACCTGCCGGTCAAATGATCTTGCTTTAAATGATTAGTCAAAACTACAAAGAAATTTAGTGATACAATGCACTTTGCACACTGCCTCTCTGACTTTCAGAATTGCCACAGGTCTCTGTGTTCTGTTTTGGAACACAGAGACCTGTGGCTGCCCTGAAAAATATAGAGCTCACTGTGTTAGTCAGTGCTACTGAATATTCATAAGGGACAGGACAGGGGAAGCCCGTAGGCATCCTGCCCTCATCCAATACCCATCCCCAAAGTTGTGGCTTGTTCAGAAGCAGGAGATACAGGTTGCAATTGAGCCCCATCCTTAGACACTGCTGTCTGCCCCTTGTGCTGGATATTCAATTGTACCTGTAAATGTATTTCTGCATTAGAAGAGCTGAATTTCCTGTTCAAAAAACAGAATATTGACTCATGGCAAGAGTGCTCCTGCCTCTAGTCTTCTGGAAAGGATTTCCACTCGATGTTGTTCCACTTGCTTCCATTAATTGGTAACTGCTTGGGGACTGATATTGGACAATCAGGTCTGGCTCACATTCTAATTCATCCCACAGATTATTAGTTGGTCTGAAGTCAGGGCTTTGTGCAGATTATTTATAGTTACATAGTTAAATTGTTGTACATAGTCAAAGTTGAGTAGGTTCAACCCCTCCAAATGAACCTGAGTGCACAAATATACATACTATATATACTTTACTTTAAAACACTTTCATTTTTTGGTGTTCCTTTAAGGCTTTCAAGTTAGCTAGGACAACTGAAACGTTTGTCATGTATGAGGAAACTAATAAATTATGGGGGGGGGAAAAAATCTCAAATCTAAAAAAAATCTAAAATCAATATGGAAAAGGTTATTGCAGAAAAGGAGTAAAATTTACCCAAAATTATTTTTGAAATATGTAAATAGTAAAAAAATTAGGTAGGATGAGGAAGGACCCTTGTTGTTTGGGGTGGGGTCATTTGGTTGACGAGAACAGAAATGAAGCAGAGATTCTGAACTGTTATTTTTCATCTGTCAACTATACAAATTAGGAGCCAAGTAATGAAGGTTTCTTTCTAAATAGTTCCAATTCTATTAATACAACAATGATGCATGGTTCACGCAAGGGGAAATTCAAAAGAGTTGCACTAGGCAGAAATGAACGCTAGCGCAACTTCGCTTTGATTGCCGAAGTAACGCTACAAAAGTTCACCAGTGTTCGGCGCCCTGGACACAACTTCAAATTTTAGTAAATTAGCGTTGTCTGAGCGAAAGGTTGTGATGGCTGCGAAGCCGTCGCTGACTAATTTTCGCCACTTAGTAAATTTACCCAAAGGATTTTTCCATAATTTGGATTTAAATACCTTACAAAAAAACCATCTAAACAAAAATTAAACCCAATAGGTTTGTTATGCCTCCAATTAGGATTAATTACAAGTACAATGTTCTGGTTTGTTATTTAAGAGAAAAGGGAAAATCATTTTAAAAATGATCAATATGATCAAAATGGAGCCTATGAGGTATATTTATCAAAGAGTGAAGTTAGGGATCACCACAGTACGTGGAAATACAGCCTCTCTCCATTCATTTCTATGGGATTTTTAAAGGCGTATTTGACTCTAGAGAGGTGATCTCTAACTTCACTCTTTGCTAGATATACTCTTCAGTGAGTTGCCCTTCCTGTAATTTGGATCTTTCTGGAAAATGTGTTTCTGGATATTGGAACCCATACCTGTAATAAATAGGCTGAATTTCTTACCTGCAAAGTGTAATAATTGCAGCGAATATGCGACCATAAAAATGCCAAAAAGAAAGTCTTTGTGACATGAAACTGTATTGTCTTATAACAATAATGTGGCACAGAGCACACACAATGCATTTTGTGATTCAGGTACAAGGTGCAATGCACAAGGGAACGCCTGAACCCATTGTTGCAAACAAAATGGAGCACAAGGCTTGCCCATTTCACCTTGCCAATCATTTGTCCCAAGCAGAACCGAATCAGCCTGATACTCTTTTATCTACACATTAGAATCATCAAATTGTTTAACCAATCATAGAAACCACAAATAGAAATGTATGTTGGCGGACATCAGAATTTAAAGGTACAGGTTATCCGTAAACCTGTTATGCAGAAAGCAATTATGGAAAGTCTGTCTCCCATAGACTCCATTTTATCCAAATAATCCAAATTTTTAAAAATGATTTCCCTTTTCTCTGTAATAAAAAAACAGTAGCTTGTACTTGATCCCAAGATTCCTAACTAAGATATAATTAATCCTTATTGGAAGCAAAACCAGCCTATTGGGTTTACATGATTCTCTAGTAGACTTAAGGCATAAAGATCCAAATTACTGAAAGAACCATTATCTGGAAAGCCACAGGTCTGAGCATTCTGGATAAGCATTTTGGATAAGTCCCACACCTGTAATGACAGATTATATATATATATATAATATTCTTCATTAAATAACACAAACAAGGCTGCTATGTCATCAGCATCAGGATTATTATAGGTGTGCCCTTTTAATCATGCATAACAGTTTTGGAAATAAATGTTCCTTTTAATCAAAAAAAAGTAAGGAAAAATGATCTGGGGAAGTCAAGAGAAGCTGCATAGTACATAATGATGGAGAACCTTGGTACCACATTTCAATAAACAATGTTGAAAAATATTGGATTCATTGTTTTACAAATAAACGACAGTGTGTCAGTGTTCATGGTCTTACAAGTAATATGTTTATCTTGCTATCTGATCTTATCTCTGGGCAGGGGGGCGAAGCAAAAGCAAGGTACAAGTATGAACTATTATATACAGGGATGGAATCCATTATGCATAAACCCTTAATTCAGAAAGCTCTACCATAAGCTCCATTTTATTTAAATAGTTCACATTTTTAAAAATTGTTTCCTGTGATTAAAAAAACCAGTAGCTTGTATTTATCATAACTAAGCTGCATGAATCCATATTGGCAGCAAAACCTATTAGGTATAAATAATGTTTAAATGATTTTTTTTAGTAGACCCCAGGTCCTGATCATACTGGATAACAGATTCCATACCTGCATTATGCACTAGCATATTTTAAGAACAGACTCATCACATTCTGTATATACGTTGCTATTAAAAAGCAAAATACAATTGTAGATTTGATCCCCCCCTCAATTGTTTGTAACTCATTATTCCCTTTTTTTAAACCTGAAGTTGGGTGAGATTTTGAAGCCTGCAATTGAATTGGCTGAAAATGGCTTCCCAATTTGTTCTTATGCGTGGAATAAAAGAGCCCATCTACTCCAGAGTCCAAATAACCAGTATGGACTAGACTTACTCATTGGCGGACAAGCTCCAAAACATGGTCAGCTTTTCAGACATCCTTCTTTGGCAAAAAAACATTTAGGGGCAGATTTATCAAGGGTCGAAGTGAATTCAAGGGCATTTAGGAACTAAAAAATTCGAAATTTGAAGTAATTTTTTGGATACTTTGACCATCGAATAGGATACTACAACTTCGACTTCGAATTTGATTCGAAGTAAAATAGTTTGAATATTTGACCATTCAATAATCGAAGTACTGTCTCTTTAAAAAAACTTTTGACTTCAATACTTCGCCAAATTAAACCTGCCGAAGTGCTATGTTAGCCTATGGGGACCTTCTACAGCATTTTTCTACGTTTTTTGAAGTCGAAGTAAAATCATTCGAATCGTTCGTTTCAAAGGATTTAATCGTTCGATCGAAAAATTTTACTTTGAGCACAGAATACACAAATTCTATGAAAAAAGTTTGAATTCGATATTCGAAGTATTTAAATTCGATGGTCGAATTTCGAAGTATTTTTTACTTCGAAATAGACCCTTGATAAATCTGCCCCTTAAGCTGGATTTCTATAGTAAACATTGGAGATCTTATTGGCCAGTGGTGGGGTGTTTACTCATAACAATATGTATAGCACTCAGATTTTTACAGTTTCTTTTCTTTTTCATTTGTTATCAATATCAAAAAGTCTAGTCTGTGTTTTAAATACAAAGGGGAGGTATGTAACAATGATAATGCAGTTAAAGAAGAGGAACCCTCTCTGCAACGGTTTTGCCAGCCATCCAGAATGTAAAATAGATTGAGCTTTCCATATCTGATTGTAAGGTTTTCACCATTTAATAAGTGGCAAATGATTATCTACTATTATAACACAACTCTACCCAACCCTTTTGTAAATGTGGTCATTTTCAGTGCAAAGAGGGCTCAATTACATCATAACTCCATCAAATCCATGGTTCCTTCTTAGAATAAATACATTTCTGAATTACAGTCTCAAATTGGTCAAATAAGAAAAAAAAATCTGGGAAGCAGTCCTTAGTTTGCTCTGGTTTTCTCAAATCTAGTTATACCTGTAATAGTGTGAATATTCTTTATTTTACTATCTGATCTGTGACAGATTGTGGATATATTGATCTTGATAGGGTCTGCTCATTAGGAAATCCTTCAATTTGTATGTTCGTAAACAGTAGTCTGGATATGCTGGTGTTTTCTTAGGGAGTGGTAAGGTAATTAGGAAAGATAATGGAGAATCTGTTGGAGTGTCAGGGTTATGCTGTATACTGAAGTTTCTGTCATCTGACCAGTGGCTTGCGCGTGACACGTCAGAGCTGTAATATGTATTTAAGGTTAAGCAATAAAGATAAAAATGTATTCATTTAGCAATTATATCATGGTGAGTCACTTCATGCTGGTTTAACCTTTTCCATTGTCAAGTTTTTCCATCATAACACAGCTGACTGGAGTATATTTTAAAGCAATGTAGAAGTTTTGCCCCACGGTGGTTGTTAACTGCTGATCCACAAAAATAAATGTTTATCCAAATTCTATGGGAATGTAATATTCTATGGTAATACTAAATATTACCACAGATAAAAGGTTAAGGATTACAGTATAGGAAAGAATATCTGGTTTACTTATAAATGGATTCTGGCTTATTTATTAAGCTTCAAATTTTTGTAGTCCGAAGGTGTTAAAAGTCTGATGAAGAAAGTACTTAAATTCAGACCTGCCGATAACATGTAAAAATCAACAATTAACAATTGGAGATTGTACTGGGTTTCCTGAAAAAATAGTCGTTTTTACAAAAAAAATCGTAGGGGGTTATTTATCAAGATGCGAATTTATCTCAATATCGGCTGCTACAAACTCCGATCTAACCCCGCTCAGGTTTTTAAAGCTTATTTATTGTTACATTTTCCCAAAAATTTGCTTTGCGGGAAAAGCTCAGATTTTCACGATTTTTTTGTGAATTTTCCCCGAAATCTCCGAATTTTTAAGAGTTTTCACCCGAAAGCTCTGAAAACATTGTGAAATTGCCCTAAACCCCAGACACAACCAAAAATCAATGGGACTTTGACTTTTATGCAACCTCGACAGGTTTGAGATGGCATGTTTTTATATTTGGGCTTTTTAGCTCTCGGGGTTTAATAAATTCCGAAAAATTCATGATTTTCTTAAAAGTCAGATTTTATTAAAAAAAATAACAAATTTTTCGGATTTCAGGGAATTCCGGGTATTCGGAGCTTAGTAAATAACCCCCTTAGGTTTCAAGCACAAAATCCGAAAAAATTCTAGGATTCGGATTTATTTCACAATTTTATCGTGACTTTTTCCGCACAAGATATATTTGTGAAAAATGATTAATAAATAGGGGCGGTTTGGTCTGAGAAAAAAGTGAGAACATTTTGGAGATTGCTAAATAACCCCATAAATGTTTCTAAATTCCCAGCCTGAGGTGCAGTTTGGATAAAAAGTCAACTCTATCTTTTATATCCTCAAATTCACTTTTAGCCAAATATTCTGCAATAACAAAAATACAGTACATAACACTTCATAAATTCTAAATGTAACATCTATTAGTTACATTGAGAAGGCAAAATTGGCTACATAGAGAAGGGTCTTTAGAAAACTGTCACAGTGCTGTCATTCATGCTGCAATGGGGGTGTAGGGCTTAAATATAAAGGACCTAAGGGTATGGCCAGACAATTGCAGACATTTTCAGGGTGAGTCAGGGCTGGATTTACATAGCAGTCACCCCTAGGCCCCCTGACTTTCATCGCCCCTGTCCCCTCCCTTTTATTTGCACAAATTTTCATCATCAGGACTGGAGAAATAGGGATTGGCGCATAGGAAATTATAAAAATGATTTTTTCACCTGCACATCCCCAGTGTTTCTGAACCAATGTGGGTGTGGTTGGGCAGCATGCCGCCCCCTAAAATCCTACCGCCCTAGGCCCAGGTCTTTTAGGCCTTTCCACAAATCCAGGCTTGTCCGCAGACCAAGAATCCACTCCCTCACTGCTCCTCTGGTCATTCCTGCCAGCACCCGGAAACTTTTTGGGCTATTTGATGCTGTGGTGGTATTAAATATAATAAAAATGAGACATGTAAAAGTGCTGGAAGTAGCCCCATGTGCCAGGCCGGATTTACATAGAGGGCACCCCTAGGCCTGCTGTCATTTGTCGCCCCCATCCCCTCCCTTTTATTCACTCAAACTCAAAAACTATTGTATCTCCAGCTCATCCCCAGTGTTTGTGAACCAATGTGAGTTGGGTTGGGCAGCATGCCACCCCCTAAAATACTGCTGCCCTAGGCCTGTGCCGTGGTGGCCTCTCCACAAATCCAGGCCTGCCCATGTGCCATTTCCCTTAATACATTGTAAGAGACTAAAAACCAGCAAACTGAACCAGTAGATTGTTACTACACTGCTGTTTAGTCTTTACGATTAAGCCTGCATTATACTGTATACTGTGAATGTAGAGTTAACCTCAGTGTTATTACAGGCTGAAAAAGGAAAGAAGGGATTCTATGAAGCGGAAAGCAGAAGCAATTGTGCAAGTTGTAAAGAAAAATGGCGGTGTTATGGAGCTGTACCACATACAAGGTAATAATAGTACACATAAGTGTTTTATTTTGATATTAATATATCTTAACTATATATAACTATACTATAAGTATTATTATAGAGCCTAGACAGGCCTTTCCTGTTATAATTACCGGTGAGTTATAGGATAGTTATGCCAACTAACAGCATGCTGATTATACTGTTCTCTATTAAAGGACAGACACTTACAGACACACACACACATATATATATATATATATATATATATGTATATATATATATATATATATATATATATATATATATATATATATATATATATATATACATATATATAAAATTGGCTGGTGGGAAAGTTTCATTATCACTATAATTGTATTATTATAGTGTCTTAAATTTGGAAGTGCTGAATTGAGTTTATGGTACTCATCATAATATATATTAAGGCAAACACGCATGAAGCACTGATTAGTACCTAGAATAAAATTCTGCTCATTTACTGAGACATTGCACCACTGAAGTTCACTGTGTCACACCAATTTGTCTCCCTGGGTCCCTTCAGCCCATAAGTGCAGCACAACACAAGGGGAGAGCACTCACCCGCTTTCTCGCTGAGAGTCGACCGGAATCACTTCAGCCGATAGAACTAGTGTGTCCTGGGCCACATGAAACTCACGAACATAATTTTAGTATATTGCATATGGACACGCACAGCTGAATCTATAGTACAGGTATGGGATCCGTTATCCGAAAACCCATTATCCAGAAAGCTCCGAATTACAGAAAGGTTGCCTCCCATAGACTCCATTTTACCCAAACAATTTAAATTTTTAAAAATGATTTTCTTTTTCTCTGTAATAATAAAACAGTAGCTTGTATTTGATCCAAGCTAAGTTATGATCATCATTTATTTATATAGTGCTTGACAGTTATAATTAATCCTTACTGGAAGCAAAACCAGCCTCTTGGGTTTATTTAATGTGTAAATGATTTTCTAGTAGACAAGTATGAAGATCCAAATTACGGAAAGATTCCTTATCCAGAAATCCCCAGGTTCCGAGCATTCTGGATAACGGGCCCTATACCTGTACTTTGAAAACATGTAACTTGCATCAGTATTTAAAGGAGAGGGCCCTTTACACCAAAGGATATACTTATATGTGCTAGCCTGAATTTGCTGATCATAGATATCTTCATGATATCATGACACACAGCACTAAAACATGGTGTTAATAGTTTACACCACACCTCCAGTGAGACAGAGTGTGCCTTGACAACCTAAATGAAAGTTTGAAGTATAATTTTGTGCCGGACAAGGGACAACACAGTCCGGAAAGGTTGCTTTGTAATAATATGTTGGTAACCATTAAAATGAATCCTACTCACTATTGCTTTGATGAGTGGGCAACTATAATCTTTTTACTTTTGATTTCTTGATCAAAATGATATGACAACAAAAAGCTGAAGAAAAGATCAATGGGCAGAGGAGGTGGTTTGTTTGTCTGTGCCAGGTGCTATGGCCTTCTTCTAGTTCAGTGCTGACATATTCCCAGATGGATACAAACTAATAATATGTTGTTGTTATATTAATAACAGGTATGAGAATTGTTATCCAGAGTGGGGTTTTCTGGATAAGGGATCTGTAATTTGGATCTACCAACAAATCATTTATTAATTTAAAAAACCCAATGTTTTGCCTCTGTTAAGGATTAATTATATTTTAGTTGGGATCAAGTACAAGACACTGTTTTATTATTATAGAGAAAAAGAAAATCAAATCTAAAATTATTTAATTAAATATCTTTGAGGGATGGCCTTCCCGTAATGCAGAGCTTTCTGGATGATAGGTTTTCAGATAATGGATCCCATACCTGTATTATGAATCTTGTTGAAAAATTATTTCTCAATCAAATAAGAAATAAGTTCTTGTTCATAGTATTTTAGGGAGAGGCAAATGAGCAGATAGGTATGGCATGGCAGGCAGAAGAGTACATTTTTTGGAACCCGTACCCGACCCGTACTTGCAACCTGCAATCCGCAACCCAGACCTGCAACCCGCTTGGACCCTCTACTCGACCTGACCCACAAGTACCTTATCCACGACCCGCTGACCATCAGGAATCAGGAAGTGCTGTCATTGTAAACCGGAAGTGACATCATCGGAAGTAGGCGTGGTCGGGAAAAAAGGGGTAAAACAGGAAGTCCTGTCATTGTAAATCGGAAACCAGCAAACCCGCAGATCCGCCGACACGCATCTAAACCCGCACCCGGAACTTCAACCCGCAGGGTATCGCAGGTTTTTGCGGGTATCCCGCAGGTACCCGACCCGCTGCAGGACTCTAGCAGGCAGGTTACTTGGGCAGTAACCCATAGCAACCAATCAAAGGTTTGCTTTCATTGGTCAACCTGCAGGTGGCTGAAAAAAGCAAACCGCTAATTGGTTGCTATGGGTTACTGCCCAGGTGCGAATGTGTCCAGTGTTTATAAATGAGCCCCTTTCAATATAACTGCTTAGTTACGTCAACAGGCAAAATGCAACTGGAGATGCTGGGGCTCATTTATCAACACTGGGCAAATTTGCCCATGGGCTGTTAACTATAGCAACCAATCAGATTGCTGCATTCATTGTTCTTCTTGCAGCTGGCTTTAAAAAGCTAATAACTGATTGGTTGCTATAGGTAACAGCCCAAGGGCAAATTTTCCCAGTGCTGATAAATGAGCCCCACTGTTCTCACCCTTCCTCATGGCACATATGCCCCATATCTGCTTGAAATAAAACATCAAAGCATGGACTACAAAAAGCTTTTGTTTGGCAGTTACCAGACATAACACATTCAACCACTAATATATTGTTTTTTTCTTTGGAAGCCCTTCAAGTCCTGTGAATGGATAAAATATACAGTATGGTTCTCATGCCAGCAGTATTCGTTCCTTTATTTGCACCACACCCACCCCTGGAGCCACATGAACCACTTCATTCCCAGCTCCCAGCATTATACCTGCCTTGAGAAAGTTACATCACAAATAATATGAATGTGATTATTAGCACCCAAATACTAAACAGGAATTCACTGAACATTTTCAAGTTTTGCTTTTATTACAAATAACATGAGTCACAGTATCATTTTATTTTGTACATGTAATTGTGTTGCTGCAGTAAAGGTGGCCATACACGGATAGATCCGCTCGTTTGGCGATGTCGCCAAACGAGCGGATCTCCCTCCGATATGCCCACCTTGAGGTGGGCAATATCGGGCTGATCCGAACGTGGGCCCTAGGGCCCAACGATCGGATCCTAGCGTTCGCCAAACGGGCGGTCGGATCGCGGGACCGCATCAACTAACAGATGCGGCCGCGATCCGACGGGATTTTTAATCCCATCCGATCGAGATCTGGCCGACTTTCGGCCAGATCTCGATCGGGGAAGCCCGTCGGGGGCCCCCATACACGGGCCAATAAGCTGCCGACACGGTCTGTCGGCAGCTTTTATCGGCCCGTGTATGGCCACCTTAAGTTAAGTATCAGAGGAACACACCTGCTAAATACGGAATCTCTTTATTATCATCACAACATTGGATGAGCAAGTATCCGTTTTGCTTCACTGGTGTTAGTAATGTAAGGGGGCTGTGCATGAGACCAGTGTGATATAAAGAAGATTGTGAACTTTGGAAGTCTAGCCTTCACATGTGTGTGCTATTGTTTCTCAGTATGGGATAGTATATTGATAGCATGCTCTTATGTTAGCTTCATTCTTACCCCTAACTTACATTGCATGATTTTAAAGGAGACATATTGTGTAAAAAATAAGAACATACCAGTGCATTATACTTAGTTAGATATAACAGAATTGTGCATAAAAAAGTAGTGTTTCAGGCTGATTAATTGGATATTTCTTCAAAAACCCTAATAATCCCTCTCTTCTCTTTCACTTCCTGCTCCCTGAATTCCCAGGCTGTGCAGGGGAGCCGGTGGCTCTCAGCTCATTGCACTGTAGGACAGGAACCAATCAGCAGCTAGCAGGACCTGATAGAGAACTGAAGCCTGAATGTGCTTGTGTGACTGCAGGGCTGTGATTGGCTGTCCCCCTCCGACTGTGCTTCTGGCAGGGACCATTAGGACACGCCCATCCCTCATTTTAAACACAGACAGGGACCAGAGAACATCTATAGGGAGCTCCAAGAAAGGGGCTATTTTTAAAGATAATATAAATTTTTAACACCTTGTAAAAGCTAAAAACGCGCCAGGAGATTTTTCTCATCCCTTACCTCCCGGTCTCGTGTCTCCTCGCCTCCGGGTGCGCAGGCACGCACTTCCGGGTTCAGGGGCTAAGTGACGCTAGTGCTTGACACTGAGGGGCAGATTTACATAGGGTCGAATATCGAGGGTTAATTAACTCTCGATATTCGACTGCCGAATGTAAATCCTTCGACTTCCAATATCGAAGTCGAAGGATTTAGCGTTATTCCTACGATCGAACGATCGAAGGAATAATCGTTCGATCGAACGAATAAATCCTTCGAATCGAACGATTTGAAGGATTTTAATCCATCGATCGAAGGATTTCCCTTCGATCAGAAAATTGTTAGGAAGCCTATGGGGACTTTCCCCATAGGCTAACATTGGCCTTGGTAGGTTTTAGGTGGCGAACTAGGGGGTCGAAGTATTTTTTAAACAGTACTTAGACTAGTCGAACAGTCGAACGATTTTTACTTTGAATCGATCGATTCAAAGTCGTAGTCGAAGGTCGAAGTAGCCTATTCGATGGTCGAAGTTGAAATTCTACGTTTTTTTTTCTTCTATTCCTTCACTCGAGCTAAGTAAATGGGCCCCTGAGCGTCATGACGCTCACATTGTGATGCCGAGCATCGTGACGTCATGATTTGGCGCCGAATATGAATTTTTGGTGCCAAGTCCTCTTTAACTGCTCAGTCCTCCATTTCGACAGTGCCCAAGCTGGCTTCAGTTTACTGATCCTGCTGAAGCGTTTATATTCTGTTTGAATTCCTGGTTTTTGACTCCTACCTGACTTTTCACTTTGATTTCTGCCGCCTGTCTTGATCCTTTTGCCTGACCTTCAACTACGCTTTTTTCCTTATCCTTGCGGACTTGTTACCTAAAATGCACATTTTCTCTGTGGTTCCGCAGCAGAAAGCCCGGGCCCCAAAAGGGCGTTGGTGAACACTGGAAGCCCTAGTGCGTCTGAGTGTACCCACCATCTTCTGAAAGGTTCCTGTTTGACTAGTACATTACAAAAGCAACACCATATATTACTTATAACTGCCTACAAAATTAGGGTGTTTTTCATTTATCCTATATGTCTCCTTTAAGGAGTCAGGAAAACACAGGCAGCCAAACTTTAACGTTCTTTCTTAGCTGGGCTTTTCCATGTCACAGAACATACATTTCCTCTTTCCTAAATTGCATTACATTCCGCAGTATACTGTATATCCAGGCTGCACTAGTGGTTTTTGCTACTAAAAATAAACTACATTCTTCTTTTGGAGACATGTACCCAAAGTATGAAGAATGTTTGTTCACCCTTGTGACTAAAGTGCACAATATTAATGTGTTAACCCAAACTGCTCAACAGGCAGCTATTGATCCTATCTCATGGTATAATTGTGGTTCTATAATTGTATCCCATTATTTTTCTGCTTCCTTTTCGCATGTGTAGCAGTAGTAGTATCACTGTAGCAGTGGATTGCAGCTGAAAGTCAATGTCTACATTGTTGTCAGTGGGATCTAATGAAAATATCAGAATTTGTAATTTCCATGTGATTCTAATCTGGTCCTACAATTGTATGTATATTTCACAATGATATTCAGTGTTGTCATCTTTCATCAGCAGGGATGTGATTATGGGCATTTTATCTGTATTTTTAGCAGGAAGAGCAAGACCCATGTGAATATCCCTGTGTGCTGCAGGACTAAGGATGAGCACTTATTTTTGCATTTATAATAATAATAAAGAATAATTTTCAGTACATAATACTTGAACCAAACTGGAACCATAGTTTTCTCCCCAGGGAATTAAAGTTTTTGGAGTTACCTCCAAATGTCAAGGACTCATAGTTTTTATGGCTCTAAATATGCTGGAAAGCTTTCATTTGAACTTCCAGAATGGCCAGACTCCTTCTTTTCCTCTTATTGACAATCCAGTAATAAGCTTTATTAATCTACCAAACTGCTAGGACTAAGGCCTTTGGCTTTACTGCACCAAGAGAGGCGTTCTCACTGGAATTATATTAAAAGGTGTTTCCTTTTTTACAGTTGCTTTTAAATAATATATTCCTTATAATTATGTTAATATATACACATATTGATCAGTGCTTTCAATTCTCATTGGCAGAAAAGTGCTATACAGTATAAATACTCATTGTTATGGGATCCATTATCCGGAAACCCATTATCCAGAACGCTCAGGCCATCTCCCATAGACTCCATTTTATCCAAATGATCCAATTTTTAAAAATTGATTTCCTTTTTTCTGTAATAATAAAAGAGTACCTTGTACTTGATCCAAACTAAGATATAATGAATCCTTATTGCAAGCAAAACCAGCCTATTGGGTTTATTTAATGTTTAAATGATTTTCTACTACAGTTAAGGTATGAAGATCCCAATTACAGAAAGATCCATTTTCTGGAAAGTTCCAGGTCCCGAGCATTCTGGATAACGGGTCACATACCTGTATTATTATTTATTATGAATCCCCCTTTACATCTTGAATTACTGTAGGACTATCCAGAGATAAAGAGTCTATTCCTTTATTGTTTTTATGTAAAATAATATATATAGGAGGTCTTTAAGTGGAACTGAAGATAAGGATGAGAAACAAGGCAATAATCTGTGAGTCTCCAGAGTGAGTTGGCAGCTTATTGACATCTGTATGGGGCTAAAATGTTTCTCTGGCCATCTGATGTCTGGCTAGGAATCTTCCAGATATCTATTGTAAAAGTTAGAAAATCTAAATATAGATAATGTAGAATACAAAGAAAGGTTTCACACACAAGCACTCCTTTTTTTTTTAAGTGTAGAAATGCTTATCTCTATTAAGTGTAAATAAGCACAAATATATGTTGTACAATACAGTAATTTACACATTCCCTGTATAAGGTCAGAGACACGCTGCTATAGTTGCCCAGTTGTCCAGCAACAAATTGATTCTTCTTCAGGCAACTAATCTCTCCGAACTGCCTTCCCACTGGCTAGAATGTAAATGGCCAGCAGGATAGCACTCTGAATGCTTTGGCTTTCCGAAGTCGCCCGAAGTTTCCTCGTGAGGCAACTTCGGGCAACTTCAGAAAATGAAGCGTTATTAGTGCCTTCCCACTAGTGATTTACATTATAGCCGACAGGAAAGCAGTTTGGGGAGATTAGTTGTCCGAAGAAGAATCGATTTGTTGCTGGGCGACTAATCTCCCGAAATAGTAGCGTGTGTCTCTGCTCTTACAGTAATACATTTGATAGCATAATATCATGGCCATAACCCTGATTTAAGGTGGCCCTACACTGAATGATCTGCTTGTTTGGCGATGTCGGCAAACGAGCGGATCTCTCTCTGATATGCCCACCTTGAGGTGGGCAATATGGGGCTGATCCGATCGTGGGCCCTAGGGCCCAACGATCAGATCCTAACGAATGGGAATGGGGGTCGGATAGCGGGACCGCATCAACGAACAGATGCGGCCGCGATCAGACGAGATTTTTTTCCCATGCGATTGAGATCTGGCCGACTTTCGGCCAGATCTCGATCGGGAAAGCCGTCGGGGAGCCCCATACACGGGCCACTAAGCTGCCGACTTGGTCTGTTGGCAGCTTTTATCGGCCCGTGTATGGCCACCTTTACCCTGCTGTTTGGTGCATTTCAGATATGGCCCACAATAACACTCATTATCTGCACATTTCTTATCGTTGTCCCTGCTGAGCAGAAACATGAGCTGTTAGAATTGATACAATAGTTGCTAGTATTCCACAGATACTGCTAAGAAATGTATAAACTAATTGTATAGATTAAATGAAGCACATTGTAACAGTTCCGATGCTCCTGGATCACTGAGCTGCCAGACTGAACCCACAGACACTTTTGGGGAAAACGGTAAAAAAATAAAAGATGGAAAGCAATTGAAAAAAGTCTTTGTTTATGGTGAACAATCTAAAAACAACTGAACCGATTAAAAAGTGTTTGGAAGTGAACAACCCCTTTAAAGTAACTTACAATATTGTTATATCACCGATAATTTATTTTTATTTTTAATAAATATTCCAGTAAAACAATACCCAACTTAAGTCAAAGTGTGAAATTCTGTGTTATTTTAGGGTGACACGGAGAGAATTCTCATCCTTAGATAAATCTTCACTACCAAGGGCAACAAATCTCCCAAAAAAGACATTGCCGCAAGTATAACTTAGTACTTGCGATCATCCGAAATTGCCTCCCTTCGCATTTTAGCCAGATTGCCATGAGAACTTGCAAGTTTTATTTGTGGTGATCAAAATGTAATTCAATGGAGATTCGTTGCAATATTGTGCCATGGCCCTTATGCTGAATATCGGAAAAAGAATTATTACACACACATTTTATCTAACAATTGCCCTTTAGAAAATGACTTAATGAGCACAGCTCACTGCCCTGTACATTCTGGTACCAGCTGTGTGTTAGACAGCTTTGTGTACTTTAGATAAAAGTGTTTACTTAAGTTTACTGGCTGGGTTGGACCTCACATCACAGGAGTGGAATAACACAAAAATCACATCACCATAAAAGGCGGCAGACTTTGGAACTGGTTCTCCATTCTGTTAGCTTGGACTTCTTTTTTTTTTATTATGTACAATACCTATAAAATAATGAGGTTAGAACTGCAGTGCCACCTAGCAACTCTGACCCAGCATACAATGAATAAATGCATTTTTGCTCTCAGGCAAACATTAAAAAATCATTAATAGGTATACGCTGTTTTAAGGCAACTGTTTGGGAAACACAATCCTACTATTAAGTATGGAGATAACACAGTGATGAATTATTTTAAATGTCTAAAAAGAAGCTGTATGCTTTTGTGGCTACAAATGTCCCTGGGAAAGGTCTGGAGAGCCAAGGGTGAGGTTCAGTGAGAGCAACATAAATAAAAGCAGCAGACCTGACAGCTGGGAGGAAATTAAATACAGGGGCCACTGGGGTTGTAAATAATTTGCAATAAAAATATAATTGTAAACCTGGTCATCTTTCCAATGGTTTTGGGAGTCCTAAGAGTTCTTTCACTAGGGGGGCAACAATTACTTGTACTTCTATTTATAACATCTAATGTCAGGGTTTCCTATCAGTGCACACCTAGCCTATTTAGGTAAGTAATCCACAGTGGGTTCATACACATGCTTCAATATGTCAGATAATGCATACAGTCTCCTTCTGGAGTATTCTACACTATATTGTACACAAGAGTTCTCTCTAGTCTAACCAACTTGCCTCTTTTTTATTTTTACTCCTTTTTTACACCTTTAGTAGCACTGTAATTAATATGGTTTCCTTGCAGACCTGGGGTCCTGGTTTCAATTCCAGCCAGGGCACTATTTACAAGGAGTTTGAAAGTTGAGGTAGAGTCCTGTAAGGGTCCATTTTTTGGAACCCGACCCGTACCCACAACCTGCAATCCGCAACTCAAACCGGAAACCCGACCCGCATTCATACCCACTACCCGACCGTTCCTCGCAAGTACCTTATCCGCAAACCCGACCCGCGACCCGCTGACCATCAAGAATCAGGAAGTGCTGTCATTGTAAACCGGAAGTGATGTCATCGGAAGTAGACGTGATCAGAAAAAAAGAGTAAAAGATGAAGTGCTGTCATTGTAAACCGGAAGTGACATCATTAAAAAGAAAAAATCGCTATTGAAAAGACTCGACCCGCGACCCGCAAACCCGCAGAACTTCTACCCACAACCTGCAGGGTACTGCAGTGTTTTGCGGGTAACCTATGGGTACCTGACCCGCTGCAGGACTCTTAAGTTGAGGTTGACCATACCACGGGTAAGTGATAGGAAGCTTGGTTTGTAAGCTTCACTGGGGCAGGGGCTGATACCAGATAATACAAGTTTTTTTTACCAGGGGGTCAAGGAAATTTAATGTCTATAGCAATGGGCTACTTCATAATTGATTGTACCTCATTTAGTCAATGCAAATGGGCAGTGCTGTCTCTTTTCCTTATTATTATTATTATTATTATTATTATTATTATGTTAGTTCTGTTTTAATCTTCTTAGGAACCAGATCTTTACATATGCAAGCCTAATATTTTTATATTATACAAATGTCTCCATTCTTTTCGAGGCATGGCCATGGAAAACACTATGTTCTACATGAGGGTGTTAGGAGATTTGTATTCCCATGAAACAATGTGTTGGTGGGTATTTTAATTTACTAACAGGAAAATAATTGCTTTAGACGTACAGTATGCAGCTCTGTGAGTGTGTATGGCTAATGCTTTACAGATTGATAAATTGTGGATGACAATAATTCAACATTATCTGTTAGACAATAACTTACACAGCAAATTATAATAGAATTATAAAATAAATCGAACTTACAATAAATGAATATACAAGGTTTACAGAATGAAACTAGAGAGCCCTACAATTTATAATCTAAAGGAGTTAAAAATCTATTTTTGTAGTTACTGTTCTTGCCATATAAGCACTATATTGTCTACCTTGTTTACATTTTCAGAGCATCAAAAGATAATACCCATGGAAACCCTTATGAAACTGGGAGTGACACCGTTTATTTTTCTGTGGTAGATCCCCAAGGCAATGCCTGTTCTTTCATAAACAGCAATTATCAAGATTTTGACATGGGACTAGTGCCTGATTCCTGTGGCTTTACCTTGCAAGTAAGGAGGTTATGTTCTGCCTAATGTACATTACTGTTGCTGGAAGATACACTGAATAAAGGTGGCCATACATGATAAGATGATCATCAAATGAGATGATCATTCCCCGATATGCCCACCAACAGCAGGGCGATATCAGGTTAAGCCAATTGTTCGGCCCTAGGGTCAAACGATCGGATTATAACAAAGGAAATGGGCTCTGACGGAACAATGACCTCAATATCTGGCCAGTTTTTGGCCAGAGATAAATCAGGGAGACTTGTTGGAAGCCACCATACACAGGCAGATAAATTGCCAAATTGGTCTAAAGGACTGAAATCAGCAGCTTTAATCTGCCCGTGTATGGCCACCTTGAGATGGACATTTGCCTTTCCTAACCAAGATGCATTCATATCTGTATTGCATGTTGGCTTATTCACATTTTTATATGACATAATTAGCCTTCAAAAATGTTCAATATCAATGAAACTTAGGGATGTCATAATCAAAGCCAGTACAGGACATGTCCACCTTCCCCATGCCACCTCATTGCCTAGCCATCTGATCTTCCTATGTTTCCCCTGTGGAGCATCTGGCTGGTCTATAGGCTGGGCAGGGAGACAACATTGCACACTGTGAAAGAATGCATCAACCCCTCCTGCTGTAGAAGAAAACTTCCTGTTTAAAATAGGAAGATTGGCTCTCACATTTACATGCACTCAGTAGACATGCAAATAACTTCTGCTTCTAATGGCTGTCAATTATGCAGAACACCTTTGGCCATCAGTTATAATAACATATGGATACATCATGGATGGTGATGCTTTCCTGCACAAGCGGAAGGAGCCGAGTATGCCAAACAGGGCCGGGCCAGGCCGACTAGGCGCCCAAGGCAACCTGACTGACCAAACGCCCCGCACGCCAGACAAAGGAGAAAGCGATGGAGGGGAACACAACGGAGGGGCAGGGAGGAGAACGAGACAGAGGGGAGGAGAATGTGACGGAGGGGAGGAGTATTAGACTGTGCGGAGTAAGGGGTGCGAACCTGGCTATGGGTAGGCAGAAGACAATTTTAGAGGTAGCTTCCCAGCACCCCTCTATTATTGCGCCCCTAGGCAGCCACCTTTTCTGCCTACCCCTAGTTCCGGCCCTGATGCCAAATTTTGTCTGTAACAGTAAGTGCTCTCAACTACCAGGGAAGCAGGGGGTGCACCACTCCCTCCTGCTCCCCCTCGGGGCCTTCCGGAGATTGCAGCTCAGGAGGTAAGCAAAACACTTTATATAGCGCGTCTAGAGGGGAGCGGGGGGCCCGGGTGCACATCCTCCACCTGGGCCCAGTAGCGTTTAGTTACATTACTGAGCCTATGAGCTATGGCTTACCCTTCTCTGTATGCTTTAGTGCTGATTCTGCACCTTAATAACAGGAATTTAGCAAAAGAATGAACAGGAAGAGACTTAACTCTCCCAGACATGGAAGTGTAATAGCTCTTTTTTGTTATTGTTTTATTTAGACGTGTTTTTTCCCCATTAAGAGCTTACCTGTTTTCCGATTGGTCAGTATTTCAATCCCAGTCTTCTGATTGGTCGCTTCTAAAAAAGGAGGTGTGTCTTTGCAAAAAGGCATGAAAGCCGGCTATAAAAAGACAAACATGCCAAACGGTCTTCATTCTTCACCGGCGGCCGAAGGGAGAGGATCATTCTGTAAATCTCGCCTGCCCTGTTATTGAATAAAAGATGTTTAAAAGATGTTTAAAAAAATATATATATATTGTCGCAGCTGTAACTTGTTGATGGCAGAGAAAGTGTCGTGTGGAGGTATGCCCCTAGCTATGTGGTAAATATGTGGGGTTTACGGATTATTTTTATTATTAATCTTTAAGGTGGTCCGCTGCAGAGGCTGGCTGGGAAGATTTGTATGAGCAGGTATTATTATTATTATTAGCAATGTTTACTGTTCTGATTGATATGATAATCAATAAACAACAGCTGTGGCCATTCTCCACCATGTACGTGTCTGTGTCCATAATTTGGTTGTTGGGTAAGTCATTATTTTGTTGTAGGTAATGTTGGCTGCAACTCCCATGGACCTGAAAGCAATGCTTTCTGTTCTGCACCAAAGTTACAATATTATTGCTATCACAACACTTCAAAATCTTTAGCATGTGACCCCCTTTCCATTGTGCTTTGGGGCTTCCCATATTTAAACCTTTTCAAAAACCACAATTAAATGGATCAGCGCTTGTTAGCACATTTGAGACTTATTTCAGTGCATATTGGAAAAATACAGCTGGGTGTAAGATGAATTTCTTTAAACCAAATTGTAGGCTTTGAATTGGGTTATAGTCAATACATTTTGAAGTGGAAGTCGGCAAACCATTTTTTGGCAAATAAACGCTGTTTTGATATAAAATATTGGTTTCATGCATTGTTTTCAGAACCGAGGGAAAAACTTTTCAACTTGTCAAAGGGCCATCCAAACTGTTTAGCACCTGGCCAACGTCCCTTTCATCCCCTCATCCCCTCCATGGCTACAACTGCAGATACAGTGTTCTTTTGGTGTGATGGGAGGATTCATGCAACCTCAGGTACATGTACAGATAGATAGAGCCACACCAGAAGGAAAATCCCTTAGAAATAGTTACCCAAGTGTTTTATTTGTACATACTTTGGGGGGGGGGGGGGGAGTGCAATAAATTTGCAAATATTACCCGGGCTGTTAGCTTTATGTGACTATAACAATCTTATTTGTATTTATCTTACATTCTGGGCTGGATGACAGTTTCAAAACCAGAAATCTTAGCATTTGAATGGAAAATTCAATTTAGGATTGAAATTATAGTAGGTTATAGACCTGTTAATTTAAGACATTTCTACCTCTTTATAACCTAAATATTAAAATGTTTCTGGTTACTAATTTCAATGACACCCAGGAACTAAAAAGCAAGTTCATTCTTGTTCTCTCTGAGGCTCTGTTGTTATTTCTTAAAGTGATACTGGAAAAAAATTTTTATGGCAAAATTATAAATGGTATGCAAAGACATAGTTAAACCATAGCCTGCTTTCTAGGGTCATCTAGCATCCGGAAAACTGTTTGTATTTATTTATATATAACAAAAGAGCTGCAGAACAAAGCATTAATTTAAAACCCTAAAAATAATAACTAGTATAACTAGTTAACTAGACTAGTTAAAAGTCTTAGAATGAATATATATATATATAAATTTCCAGTTTCCTCTATTCTTCTCCAGACTGTATAAAGGAGTAGTTGAACTGTAGTTACTGTGCTTACAGTTGTTATTTTCTACTTACTTACTAATGCATTTGACAGGCTATTTTAAACATAGAATTTGGGATGAATCCTCAGCAGGCTCTCGAATCTCCTCGCTTTTATGTCGATTATTTCAAATAAGGTTATTTGAGTGTTTTTTGACATTTATGGATGTCTCAGTGGGATATTTCTATACTTTTCAATTGTTGTTCCTTAAAAATGTCAGATCAGAAATGGCAGTTATACCTTAAATATGGGATTTTCTAGATGGCTGCAGATAAACTGAAAGCAAGAAGTCATTCTATCCACTGGCCAATTTGCAGCCACGATAGGAAGCTTTTTGGACGAAAGGGGACTGTTGGGAGGCAAATTATATCTGTAGTAATGTTTGCAAGGTGTGGTTGGCTGGATACAATCCCAGAGCAGATGGCTGTGCAAAGGGATACTGCATGAAGTAAACCCTGGTTGAAACACATTTCAAAATACTTTCATTAGTTTTCTAGTTCAGTGCAGTCTCTGGTTTACCCAGAATTTATTGAGAAAGAATGACATACCTGAGATATAAATACTTGCCAAGATTAAAAAAAACAGTATTGGACAATTTCTTGTTTCTAATAAAATGCTGATTTTCATCACTGCACAACCAGGTCTTGGAACACTGGACATGAATTAATGTTATGAGTAGTATAGAACACTGCTGTTAATACATCATATTCAGTTTACTTGCTTGATTGAGGATTACATAAAACTGGGATTCATATAGTTTTTCTTCCTTAAAGGAGAACTAGTTATCCTTTAAAAAAAAAAACAGCAGTCCTAGAATGGTTTATATTTTACCTATTTTTAGAATCAAATCAACAAACCTTTACCATAAATCACTACAACTACACTACACGTGTACTTGATCCCAACTAATATCATAATCATTCATCCTTACTGGAACCAAAACAGTTCAATTGGTCTTAAATAATTTTTTAGTAGACTTAAGGTATGGAGATCCACTTTACAGAAAGATCCCTTATCCAGAAAACCCCAAGTTCGTAGCATTCTGGATAACAGGTCCCATACCTGTACCTTAATAACTGGAGAATGAGCTGCTGTAGGTATAGCTATATATATATATATATATATATATATATATATATATATATATATATATATATATATATATATATATATATATATATATATATATATAAAATCATCTGTTAATATTTCCATAACATATATGTTTATTATGATAAAGAAAACTTTAAAATTGTGTTTCTCCTTGTAAGATACTATTTCAGAGGCTATATTTAGATACAGGAGTGGTATTTACTGCTGATAAAGTCTGTGTATCATGGAATATATATAGGAAGATGTGATAAAACAAGGTAGTGCCTTTTTTATCAGTACCGCACTGATTATCACATACTGTAATTATATCCAGCACAAAGAGTAAAAATCCACATATCAAACATATTTATCTTTACACTAAATTGATTTAAGGAAATGTTACACATGATTTACTGCTATTAACTTTCCTTTTCTACTACTTCTACTTCTACTGCTACTACTACTTTGTTGCTGTGTAATTGTGCATAGAATCCAGTCCATTTCTTTTTAGGACAGATCCTCTACTCTATAGTATAGTAGCAGTTATGTACAGGTATAGGATCTGTTATCCTGGGGGGTTTTGGATAAGGGATCTATCCATCATTTATATCACCATTTATATCACTTACCTGCTGAAAATAATTTAATAATTAAACCCAATAGGCTTGTTTTGATACCAATATGGATTAATTGTATCTTAATATCAAGTACAATGTACTGTTTTATTAAAAAAAAAATTAAAAATCAGAATTACTTATTTAAAACTGAGTATAAGGGAAATGGATGTCCTGTAATGTGGACAACGAGTTTGTGGATAAGTGATCCCATACTAAATTACCAGTATTATGTCATGAAACGATATGATAACAAATACATATTAAAACATGTATAAGTATCTAATAAACTCTATAATAAAATATTTCAAATTGCATCTGCCATCTACCTGAGGATGAAGTTAATTGTAATGAATGCTATACATTCTTCTCTCAGAATAGCCAGGATAACAACTGCTAAGGGAATAAGTAGTAAGAGGTAAAGTACATAAATTGAAATTTAAAGAAATAGCAATTCTCTATTGAATTCCCCGCAAATTTTCGCGTTTCGCTGCAGGAGAATAAATTCGCGAAACTGCAGCGAAAATTCACCAGTGTCAAAAAAATTTTTGGACGCGTGTAGGAAAAGTTCCTTGCATCAAAACCACTGTGTGTCAACATTATTCCGACACCCATTGACTTTAACGTCGGCATCAAAATTGACAAGAGCGTCAGAATTGATGCAAATTTTTGCGTTTCGCAAATTTCACAGGAAATTCACAAATTTTTTGGTGAAGCGAAACTGGATATCACTGCTCATAACTGCTTTATGAATGGGATAACAAGAAAGAACCAACTGAATTAAAGTCTATACAGTATGGGACCTGTTTTCTAGAATGCATGGGACCTGGGGGTTTCTGGATAACGGCTCTTTCTGTAATTTGGTTTTTCATACCTCAAGTCTTCTAGTAAATCATTTAAACATTAAATAAACCCAATACGCTGGTTTTGCTTCCAATAAGGATTAATTATATCTTTGTTGGGATCAAGTACAAGGTACTGCTTTATTATTACAGGAAAAAAAGGAAATAATTTTTAAAAATTTGGATTTGAATAAAATGGAGTATATGGTAGACAGCCTTTCCATAATTCAGAGCTTTCTGGATAACGGGTTTCCAGATAACAGATTACTTAAATAACCATTTAGGTAACATGTACTAGGCTTTTGTATCCACAAAATATCCAGTACATATACATTTAAGCCATTTTACTCCCAGGCCCAGCATATCGAATGGCTGGTATTCAGACTGCCTTTATTATGGAATATTTTACTGTCTGATATCCAGTGTAACTGTGAGTTGTAACTGACCCCCTCCCTGCTTTCTCTCTCCATAGTGCCTTACGTTAAAAAGTGTCCCTGGCATTAACATTGCATATTCATGCAGAGTAGCGCAGCGGAGCTCTTGGGCGCCATCTTCAGTATCTTCGGATCCTCTTCTTTTCCTTTGGCAGTCTTCGAGGGTTTCCGGTGCATGCGCAGTAGGCAAGAATACCAGATTGGCCCAAAGATACTGAAGATGGTGCCCAAGAGCTCCGTTAAGCTACTCTGCATGAATATGTCAACGTTAATGCCAGGGACACTTTTTCAAGTAAGGTACTATGGAGAGAGAAAGCAGGGAGGGAAGGGGAAGAGAGTTTTGATTAATGGGGGTTTAGTTCTCCTTTGAGTAATATATAAAAGTAAGTTAAAACAAACAATACCTCCCTAAAAGAACAATGAAGGTCTTCTAGTAACATGATATCTAAGAGCACCCATGACCTCCTTAGAACTAGGAGAAACATTAGGAATCAAAGACTTAACCTCTTTAATAATATACTTATTATTTATTATTATTATTATTAACATATATTTTTAGAGCACCAACATATTATGCCGCGCTGTAAAATAAAAGTGTTTATTCCAAGAACATACAGAATTACTTACATAAAACATACAGTATTACATGCATAGCTACCAGTAATCTGTACAAAAGGTGAAGAAGGTCCTGTGCATGGGAGTTTACAATCTTAAAGGGGAAGGAGTTGAGACTCAAGGTGTGGGCAAGATCAGAGATAAGCAGGTGAGAGGTGTAGCATAAGGCATTGCATTTGGTAGCTAAACAGAACGAGGGTAGGCTTCTCTAAATTAGTGTGTTTTAAGAGATCTTTTGAAAGCAGAAAGGCAGGGAGAAAGTCGGACAGACTTTGGAAGAGAATTCTAGAGGAGGGGTGCTGCCCTTGCAAAGTTTTGAATGCAAGCATGTGAGGTGGTAATAAGAGATAGAGAAGCATAGTAAGCGGTTTGGTGAGTATCTAGAGATGAGTTCAGATGAAGGGAGGGGCAGAGTTATGAAGTGCTTTGAATGTCAGGGTCATAAGTTTGAATTTTATTCTGAAAGGTAGCAGAAGCCAGTGCAGGGATTGACAAAGTGGCATCGCAGAGGAGAAGTGG
Organism: Xenopus laevis; assembly: GCF_017654675.1. Taxonomy (NCBI): domain Eukaryota; kingdom Metazoa; phylum Chordata; class Amphibia; order Anura; family Pipidae; genus Xenopus; species Xenopus laevis. The sequence continues at coordinate 109,907,901 of NC_054380.1, read as the reverse complement.
TTGGTGAGGTGTATAAGTGAATAAGAATGAATAAGAGATTGAATTGGAATTTTGGAGGCATGTTGGGTGATAAATGATCATATTTTGGATATGTTCCTTAGGTGAAAGTGACATGATTTAATAAGTGACTGGATATGTGGAGTGAAGGACAGGGTTGAATCTAAGACAACCCCAAGGCCCTGGGCCTGGAAAGACAGGGTGAAGTTAAGATAGCGTTGTGACATCTAAGTCTAGATTGCAGACAGGCAGTTACAGACCCTAGTTAAGAGCTCTAGGTTGAGAACAGGAGAGGAGAGATATATCTGTGTATTGTCAGCATTGAGGTGGTATTGCAAACCATACGAGTTGATTAGTTTGCCAAGCGAGGAGGTATAGAGAGAAAATAATAGGGGTCAAAGACAGAGCCTTGAGGAATCCCAACAAAAAGAGGGAGGGGAGAAGATGATTCTTCATTGTAAGAGACACTGAAGGAACCAGAAAAGAACTGTGTCGCAAAGGCCAAGCAAATGGAAGGACTGGAGGAGGAGAGGGTAATCCACAGTGTCAAATGCAGCTGAGAGATCAAGCCGTATTAGTAGTGAGAAGTGGTTGTTGGCTTTACTCATTAAAAAGTCATTAGTTAGTAGGGTTAGGGCAGTTTCAGTGGAGTGTTGTTGTCTAAATCCAGATTGTAGGGGGGTCCAGCAAGTTATTGTCAGAGAGGAATAGCTTTTTTCAGTTAAAGACTTGGCGCTCAGGAAGTTAAGAAATGAAAGGTAGCTGAAAGATAGGTTGGAGGTTATTGAGATTGTAGGTGTTAGTGGCAAAGACCTATTTTTGTGGTTGAAGTCAAATTGCTCAGTAGAATCCTTAGGCTGGTCATTTGCCTTTGCATATGTACGTTATTATTCTTATGGTATTGAAGTTCATTAACTTTAAAGCTTGAAGAAAAGATGACCCCCAAAATGTGTTGCCCATAAGTTTATAAAGGCTGAGTCTGTTACACACTGAACGTTATTGTTAAAAAAAAAAATTACATATATATATATATATATATCTATATATATATATATATATATATATATATATATATATATATATATATATATATATATATATATATATATATATATTTGTGTTTATCTTTGTTTGATATTTGTACAACAGATGTAGGATCCATTATCTGGAAGCCATTATCCAAAAAGTCCAAATTACAAGAAGGTCATCTCCCATAGAGTGCATTTTAATCAAATAATCACAAAATATTTCCTTTTTCGCTGTAATAACAAACCAGTACCTTGTGCCTGATGCCAACTAATATACAATTAATTCTTATTGGAGGCAAAACAATCCTATTTATTTTAATTTATTTGAGTTTAAGGGGGTTATTTATTAAGGGGCGATTTTTTCGTGGCGTCCGTTTTGACGGCGAAAACCCAAAAAATCTTGCGGTAAAAAAAGACTTGATTTTTTTCGCGATTTATTATGCTCCACATGCTCCAAGTCCGAATCCGGAAATACTCCATCGAAAACCTGCCAAATGCATGTAAAAGTCAATGGCAGATGTCGCCTTAACGATTTGAAGATGTTTCAACCCTAACGAAATGTTAGGAGTTTTTTGGGGTTTGATGATTGTTTTTCCACAAAAGTGTGAAAAATTCGGGTTTTTCGTGTGACAATCCGAAAAAGTTGTGTTTTTTCCCGATCCAATTTTTGTTTTATTGATAAATAAGGGCCAAATCATGGATTCTAGTTTGGTAAGACTTTTTTATTTAAAAAAACAGAAAAATTCAGATTTTGATAAATAACCCCCTAAATTTTTTTGTATGGAGACCCAAATTACAGAAAGACCCCCTTATCCAGAAAACCCCAGGTCCCATACCTGTGCAGGTGGTCAATCATTATTAAGGTGTTAAATCTGCCTATTAATTCTGTATTTGCAGTTAATACATTTTCTAACTTTTTAAATTTGTTTGTATCTCCGGTCCTACTGCAATAGTGTCACATTGGTAGCATTTTCTGTGTTTGTATCTTATGAATGCATACTCTACTATGTATTTATTAACACTTCATTACAACAAACTGCTCTTATTTCAGCTTTTTCCAACTTGTTTCTAGTCTCGTGACTTCCTGTGATGCCAGGAAGTCAAGTGGTCCACCATTTGTTGTACTATTTCTACCTGTGGATGAATGTATGTGGCATGCCTGGGATTCAGTGCTGTCTCAAACACACCAGGCCATGACATGACTTGATTTTCCAGTTGCAATCAATAAAGTTCCATTTTTAACCTTTATAATTAGTGTTGTCTGAGTCAATGTCGTCATCTGGGCCTGTTCATTTTCTGCTGTGCCAGACTTTAGTCATTACATAACAGAATATTTTTCCAAAGAGGAATTAAATGCAATAGGAACTGCAGAGCAAACACAACAGAAACATAAAAAACAACGATTAGACTTGAAAAACAAGCTTGTTTTAAGCTTTAAAATAGGATTTCAATTATAGTATTTTACATACAATTTGGGGGTTATTTATCAAAATCTGAAAAGTTCTCACAATTTTCTGAAAACTACTCCCACCAAATCCGCAAGGACTTTTTCTCCCTAGAAAAAAACTCAATAAAAGTTTTAAAAAAAAAATCTGAATCGTACAAATTTTTCGGATTTTTTGGCGAAAACTGACTTTTTCGGATTTGATGCACGAAACCTTTTCAGATTTAAAGCCTGGAAATCACAAAATCTTTGAATCATTGAACAAAATCCAGAGCAGATCAGGATATCAAAAGGACATCTGCCTTTGACTTTTACATGAACTCGGCATTTCTTTATTTTGACTTTTAACACCTTTTTTTCTACAAAAAATTGTGCTTTTCCCCTTCAAAAGTCCGACCAGAAAAAATCGAACTTTAATACTGCAGTTAAAGATATGCTATTATATTGCAAGCAGATCAGTCACCACAGACTGACTTTTGAAGTGAATTCCGACTGTGGCTTATACAGGCACCTGTTATCCAGAATGTGTTCTGTTATTTGGATCTTCATTTAAGTCTACTAGAAGATCATTTAAGCATTAAATAAATTAATTAAATAAAATATATGATATATACTGGTTTTGCTTCCAATAAGGATCAATTATATCCTTGTTTGGAGCAAGGTACTATATTGTTATCACAGAGATAAATGTAATCATTTTTTAAAAAAAAAATCTTATTATTTGGTAAAATGGAGTCTATAGGAGATGGTCTTCCCATAATCCTGAGCTTTCTGGATAACTGGTTTCCAGATAATGGATCCAATACCTGTATGCAGAGCCGGGCCAACCCGGCCAGACGCCCTGGGCAACCTGGCGGGCCACAGCGCCGGCTCAGTGCGCGCGAAACTGCGCTCCAGCGCGCATGCGCGAAATAGCATGCAGAAGCGCATTATCGGAAAAGTTACACTTGCCCGTCTGGGAGAGACGGGACCGGACACGGGATAGGCGACAGAGCAGGTACGTGCCTGTCGCCCCCCCAGCTTTGCGCCCTAGGCACGTGCCTACTCTGCATACCCCTAGTTCCGGCCCTGCCTGTACAAGACAAACGTAAAGGGATATTATACAAGAGGTACAAAAAGTTTTGAGGGCTACACGATGCTTAAGAATCAGCATGTATAACTTACCATGAGCCATAATGAGGAGCACAGGAACATTTTACGTGGAGTTTTCAGTGGACGGAGTGTACTTGGCTGTTGCTGTATCTGGTGAGTATTTAGACTCACTGGGTGTGAATTTTAAAATTGGTTTTGGCTACTATTTTACATATCTTCTGGTTGTTAAAGTGACGCACCATTAATATGTACTGGATTATATTATTGAGTGATTGACAGCACAATGGTGTTTCAGCAAGTGGTTGTGTGGCACCTGCTACGTTTACTGTCCAAAACAATCTTTTCATTCCAGAGCAGTTTTCTTTTTTTACAAAATCTTATATCCACTTTACCTATTATCTATTTGTCCATACTGCAAGGAACTGAAATGCACATGGTACAAATAAACTCCCTTACAGATACACACTAGAGGCATCCCTGAGAAGCAGACATATATTGTTTCTTTCTTTGTTATCAGACAGAGAAATAGACCTGAGAGCTTATGTAGGTCAGTCTTGCCAGGGTCCACCCCAGTGCCCAGTACACTAAGGGGCATATTTATTAAGGATTGAATTGGAAATTCAAATTTGAGATTTATCATACCTGGATCGGACTGGGGGGCCCGGGGCCAACCGGGACTACTGGTCCAGGGCCCCCCTCCAGCCCCCCTGGCACCCTACTGTGATACGCCAAGCTTGGCGTTACTGTGTTAGGGCGCCGCTCAGTGCCCACGCATGAATGGCGCCATGCGCATGCTCGAGCTGCGTCGCGCATCGTGCATGTTCGAGCTGCGTCGCTCAGTGTGCATGTGCAGCACCGAAAAAAAAATTCCCCAAAAAATTTCGATATCGGGAGAGGGGTTCTGGCACGCGGGGCCCACGATACTGCCTGGATCCTGGGAACAATTCGAATTTGACTATTCGCCACCTAAAACCTGCTGTATAAGTCAATGGCAGATGTCCAGTGACCCATCAGAAGATGTTAATAGCCTTAGAGAGCCTTAAAGCTCCAACCAGAAAAATCTAACTTTCATAAATAACCCCCTAACTATTCCATTAATTATTATTATTAATAATAACTTGCCTCTCCTAAATACAGTAAATGAAAAGCAAAAAGCTGGTTGCAGCCATGCTCTTGTTTACTCTATAAAATAAGATTTTATCTTAAGAACACCATTGGGGTATCAACATTTTGTAAGGGTGCAGGTACACGTGTTGGTTAAAAAAGAACTACTTCATTCAGGTCAAACACACTATAACCTACACTTAGTTGTCAAGCCTTAACAAATGCATAACAAAGAACCTATTATTTTACCATGATTTGCACTACGCCTGAGCATATTTGCTGGGAGGTTGGTATCACTGGGAGTGTGATACGTAAGAGAACTGGCTCACTGACATGGTGAGTAGCAATGCAAATAAAAGGCTGATTAAAAAATGATTTGTTATACTTTCCCCTCCTTCTCCTACGTAGGAGGGCAGACGGTTCAGCAAAAAGGCAATAGAAGTCAAAGTTAGCAACATTTACTAATTATAGGTTTCACCCTCATGAGTAAGGTACAGCACGATATTTAAAAAGCTGCAAAAAGGAAACACCCAGGTTGTGTTTTAGGAGCCCAACTGGATTGTTAGAGAACTGATCCCAACGACAGAAGGGCAAATGATGTGCTACGGCAGGTGTGCAAGATGTATCGGCTACTTTCTTCTCGTTCTGGCACTATTCTGCATTGTGGCAAACATTTTACTTTATTTTCCCAATGGAGAGACCCAGTATGCATCACAGAACCACTTGAGTAGATTCGTATGGTTCTTCCAAGGCATTGGTGGTGCAGGGTTACTGGTAAGTTTTTAAGCCATAGATTTTAATACATTATATATCTCCTGCTTTGGGTCTAAAGGGTTACATTTACTGAATATTTTGATTCACTCTTTTTTGAGATAAAAATAAGCTTCTTTGCAAAGTTACTGTTAAGAACTTCTGGGGGTTGTTTATCAAAGTCTGAATTTATCTAAATATTTTCTGCTACAAACTCCGATCAAATCCGCTTGATTTTTTTACGCTTATTTATTATTCAATTTTCCCAAAAATTTGCTTTGCGGGAATAAATCTGATATTCACAAATTTTTCGGACTTTTTCATCCGATTTTCACAACTTTTTCCGTAATTTTCACCCGAAAACTTTGGGGGTATTGCCCGAAACCCAGCGCATATCAAAAAATCATTGGGACTTCTCCCATTTACTTATATGCAACCTTGACAGGTCTGAGATGCCGGATTTTCAGATTCTGACTTTTCCATCCTCTGGGTTTAATAAATTCCAAAAAATTAGAGATTTTATTTTAGATTTTTGCATTCAGAGTTTAGTAAATAACCCCCTTACAGTTGAACATATTCAATTCCATCACGTTCAAAATCATCAAGTATAAAAATATACTTTTAAGGTATCATCAAAACGTCCTATTATTATGTATTAGTCTTTCACTTATAGGAACTTCTAATTTATGCAAATTCTGCTTCTAAATCTATCTCGGTTTTATAAGGTACTAAAGTATGGTTCTCACGTAGAGCTTCTTATTGCAGTTAGTCTGATGATAAAACCTGAGCTCATAATTCGGAAGCATGTTTCAGATAGCATCTTAGGATACGGTGGTCAGATTTCTGAAATCTAAAGGTACACAGAATTGGAGAAAGAGTTTGGCCAGTTTCAACATTACTGCAGGTTTGTCCATCTGAGAGGGCAGTTTCACACCGTACTGCAATCCTATCAGAACTAAAAATGGAATCTGCTAGTGCAAACAAGGGAAGTGAGAAAAACTGCAGCTCCGTATCCATGATGCCTTGGCATGACTAATGAGACATTATGCACGGCATTATAAAGAGGGCTATAATAACAGCTACACATCTTTAAATAGAGAACATTCTTTTCAGGATCAACAATTGCATTTTGTTCATACTTGGCCTCACTTATCAACTAAGAAAACATTTGCACCTGGTCGATCACCCATTGAAACCAGTCTACAATAAGCCTTGTTCAGACATCATGAAAGTTTACATAAATTACGGCACTACTGCAAATTTGCCTATTGAAAGTGTAACTACCTACTGAGCCCCAATATCTATTTAAAGGAGAACTAAATCTTAACTAAAGAAGTAGCTAGAAATGTTGTACATTATGTTTTGGAGGTCTGTATCAGCCCAAGGCAACCACAGCCCTTTAGCAGTAAAAATCTGTGTCTCCAAAGATGCCCCAGTAGCTCCCCATCTTCTTTTCTGCTGATTCACTGCACATGCTCTGTGCTGCTGTCACTTACTGAGCTTAGGGACCAACTCACAATATACTGATTATACTGTATATAAAACGAATGCTACAATATAAGACTGATTAGTAAATAATACAGATTACTGATACATGGCAGCTCAAAAACTAGCACAATTAGCATCAGAACTTAATAATCAGCTCTATAGCATCAGCCCTTTATGACAGAAAAACCTAATTTTCTGCTTGATGATTTGCCACAACCCCTAAGCTTAGCTTCTCAACAGCTGCTTAAAAAAAACTCTGCGCATGTGCATGTCGCAAACACTCCTAACAAAATCCAAGAAGGTCTGGATCATTAATTCTATAGAGATGCTGAACCTTTAGGCTGTCTCAATAGCATTTCTAGCTATATTCATTTTTAGGGTTTAGTTCTCCTTTGAAATGTAGGCCCTATGTATTGCAATAAGTAGCTTACTGTAACTCATTTGTGCAAAACCACTGATGCAATATATGAGCAAAGTATGAGTCCAGTAACCTATAGCAACCAGTTCATTTAATTGTTCTAACTGTACTTGGCCAGTAAATGCTGATATCAGGTTACTAGACCTGGGGAAATGCTTCTAATCCCATTTACATTCCTTCAACGCAGAATGCGATGATATTGACTGGATCATTCGCCACTTAATAAAAAGAGAGATTAAAGAGAGATGATTTTGGGCGCATGTTTTGTCAAATGAATAACATATCTATCTATGCAACAAGCTTTAGAGGAAAATCTCCTGTTTGTATTCCTACATGTTTGCTTTGCAACCAGTCAAATATACACATATCCTGGAGTTTTTCTGCATTGTGGAAATGGAAAGTACTGAAATACATTTAGTGGAAAATTCATGGTGGCCTATCAGACATTTTTCTAGAAATGTTTTTTCTTTTGAGCCTTTATTGTACACCTCATGAAGGTCAACCCATCTTTTTGTCAAAAACATCTTAATAAACTGGGCAAGTAGATTCTTTTGTGTGATACATACGCATACATACTTACTGTTGTTGTTGTTGTGGGTGTAAAACTTTAATGAATTTGCCTTTGTGGTTTGGGAAGATCACAGACATATCTTTATACCTGGGGAGGAGACACAGCTTTGATAGTTGTGCATGTTGTTCTGAGGCCATGCTAATGAAAATATTTCATAACAGTATTCCTGTTTCTTCATATTCTAATTATCTACAATAAATATTACTTTCCGTGGTAAAGACCATGACATGATTTATGCACTGAGCACAATAAGAAACAGGCTGAAAATGTCCATCTGAGAACTCACTCATAACCTTATATATATAACTAATGAGATTAAAGGGGACACGTCACCCAAAAAAAAGTGTTCAAAATCCTATTTTATCACATAAATCAAGCAAAATGAACTTTAATCACACTATATCAATTATTTGAATCTTGTTTCCTTCAGTCTGGGACTTTATAATTATAGCAAGCAGGCAGGAGCCATTTTGTGGGCACTGTTATTAAGACAAGCCTTCCATCATCTCAGAATCTTGTTTGTGCACCAGAATGGGGGACCTGATGTCCATCCCCATGCCCTGGCTACACAATTAGACGGTGAAGAGAACTGGAGAACGGGTGACATCTAGGAAGTGCTGAATGGAAAGTGAAAGTAATTGTCTGCCCCGCCCAAGGCATAGAGGAGGGGCAGACAATATTTGATTGACAGCTGAAATGTTTAAATGAACTTACAAAAGATATGAATGCTTTAATAAAAAATAGAAATTGGATTTCTTGTTTAATTTGAAAAGGACTTTTATTATACAGCTTTTTGTGTCTGGGTCCACTTTAAAAATAAATCTTGGCAACACAAATAGAGGACAAGGCTGGATGTAGTTCCAGAGTTCTGTTCTTCATGGGAATCGGTTGCTAATCATTTCAAGAGGCCAGCAAAGAGCTTTCCTGACATATATTGCACTTACATATTGTACCAAGGACTTTTTTGACTGGAATACCAGCATCTTGAGGGGAATATGTGCTGCATTTTGGAAATCTCCAAAGTTACTTCTTTACATAATCTTTCGTATAACCAACAGATGACACTGTGTGAAATTGCAGTCACTGTTATTCTTTCATATAACCAACAGATGAAGCTGTGTGATATTGCAGTCACTGTTATTCTTTCATATAACCAACAGAGGGTGCTGTGTGATATTGCAGTCACTGTTATTCTTTCATATAACCAACAGATGACGCTGTGTGATATTGCAGTCACTGTTATTCTTTCATATAACCAACAGAGGGCGCACTGTTATTCTTTCATATAACCAACAGATGGCACTGTGTGATATTGTAGTCACTGTTATTCTTTCATATAACCAACAGAGGGTGCTGTGTGATATTGCAGTCACTGTTATTCTTTCATATAACCAACAGAGGGCGCACTGTTATTCTTTCATATAACCAACAGATGGCGCTGTGTGATATTGCAGTCACTGTTATTCTTTCATATAACCAACAGATGACGCTGTGTGATATTGCAGTCACTGTTATTCTTTCATATAACCAACAGAGGGCGCACTGTTATTCTTTCATATAACCAACAGATGACGCTGTGTGATATTGCAGTCACTGTTATTCTTTCATATAACCAACAGAGGGCACTGTGTGATATTGCAGTCTCTGTTATTCTTTCATATAACCAACAGATGATGCTGTGTGATATTGCAGTCACTGTTATTCTTTCATATAACCAACAGATGACGCTGTGTGATATTGCAGTCACTGTTATTCTTTCATATAACCAACAGATGACGCTGTGTGATATTGCAGTCACTGTTATTCTTTCATATAACCAACAGATGACGCTGTGTGATATTGCAGTCACTGTTATTCTTTCATATAACCAACAGAGGGCACTGTGTGATATTGCAGTCTCTGTTATTCTTTCATATAACCAACAGATGACGCTGTGTGATATTGCAGTCACTGTTATTCTTTCATATAACCAACAGAGGGCGCACTGTTATTCTTTCATATAACCAACAGATGGCGCTGTGTGATATTGTAGTCACTGTTATTCTTTCATATAACCAACAGAGGGTGCTGTGTGATATTGCAGTCACTGTTATTCTTTCATATAACCAACAGAGGGCGCACTGTTATTCTTTCATATAACCAACAGATGGCGCTGTGTGATATTGCAGTCACTGTTATTCTTTCATATAACCAACAGATGACGCTGTGTGATATTGCAGTCACTGTTATTCTTTCATATAACCAACAGAGGGCGCACTGTTATTCTTTCATATAACCAACAGATGACGCTGTGTGATATTGCAGTCACTGTTATTCTTTCATATAACCAACAGAGGGCGCACTGTTATTCTTTCATATAACCAACAGATGGCGCTGTGTGATATTGCAGTCACTGTTATTCTTTCATATAACCAACAGAGGGCACTGTGTGATATTGCAGTCTCTGTTATTCTTTCATATAACCAACAGATGATGCTGTGTGATATTGCAGTCACTGTTATTCTTTCATATAACCAACAGATGACGCTGTGTGATATTGCAGTCACTGTTATTCTTTCATATAACCAACAGATGACGCTGTGTGATATTGCAGTCACTGTTATTCTTTCATATAACCAACAGATGACGCTGTGTGATATTGCAGTCACTGTTATTCTTTCATATAACCAACAGAGGGCACTGTGTGATATTGCAGTCTCTGTTATTCTTTCATATAACCAACAGATGACGCTGTGTGATATTGCAGTCACTGTTATTCTTTCATATAACCAACAGATGACGCTGTGTGATATTGCAGTCTCTGTTATTCTTTCATATAACCAACAGATGACGCTGTGTGATATTGCAGTCACTGTTATTCTTTCATATAACCAACAGAGGGCACTGTGTGATATTGCAGTCTCTGTTATTCTTTCATATAACCAACAGATGACGCTGTGTGATATTGCAGTCACTGTTATTCTTTCATATAACCAACAGATGACGCTGTGTGATATTGCAGTCACTGTTATTCTTTCATATAACCAACAGAGGGTGCTGTGTGATATTGCAGTCACTGTTATTCTTTCATATAACCAACAGAGGGCGCTGTGTGATATTGCAGTCACTGTTATTCTTTCATATAACCAACAGAGGGTGCTGTGTGATATTGCAGTCACTGTTATTCTTTCATATAACCAACAGAGGGCACTGTGTGATATTGCAGTCACTGTTATTCTTTCATATAACCAACAGATGACGCTGTGTGATATTACAGTCACTTCTTATTCTTTCATATAACCAACAGAGGGTGCACTGTTATTCTTTCATATAACCAACAGAGGGCGCTGTGTGATATTGCAGTCTCTGTTATTCTTTCATATAACCAACAGATGACACTGTGTGATATTGCAGTCTCTGTTATTCTTTCATATAACCAACAGATGACGCTGTGTGATATTGCAGTCACTGTTATTCTTTCATATAACCAACAGAGGGCGCACTGTTATTCTTTCATATAACCAACAGAGGGCGCACTGTTATTCTTTCATATAACCAACAGAGGGCGCTGTGTGATATTGCAGTCTCTCCCCAAGCGAACTGTTGGTATAGGAATGATTAAAAGTGACTGCAATCTCAGCTACTGCCCGCTGACCCGAGTATAAGCCGAGGTAGACTTTTTCAGCACATTTTGGATGCTGAAAAACTCGGCTTATACTCGAGTATATACGGTATACAATTTAAGGCTGGCAGAAGGAAAGCAGGTGAAGGTGGCAAGACCTCTAGTCGGTTTCTGCAATGTAATATAGAGTAACATAGACATTAGAAGACACTTCCATCCTCAGCAGGACACAGAAGGTGCACATACCAAGGGACATAACTGCTGATATTTAACAATGTAAACTTTTAGGGGGGATATCATGCAACTTAAAGGGGCAGTATTCCCCCTTGTTCAAAATGAATGCAATGAATAGGACTTGTGCCAAACATTGTTTTTTAACTTCTTTATTGCCAAGAACAATTGTATAGGTACATGCAGAAAACTTGTTTCCGACATATTCCTGAGTAACCAGAAGGTTGTCCTTGTCATTTGCTCACTGGCTCAGTGTTAGCAAAAGAAGAAAATGTTTGCCTGAGAATGGCTCTTTGTTCCATGGTAACATCAAGTGATCTGTGAATGATACACAGCTACCTAGGCAGCTAGATCAACAAACACACTCACAAAAAGACATAGACAAATATGGAATTATATCTTTAGCAAGACCCATGTTAGTCTAATTCCAATACAACAAGTATTTGAATGTATTTTGTGTATCTCATTGACACATTTGTATTTATTTTTACACATTTTTCAGCAGATATAAGGCTGCATTGTAGGAGTTTAAGGTGCAGAGCCTAAATTTGAACTTAGCCACAATGATAATATATTATTGTATTCCTTTAAAAATCTTTTGATTGGTCTTCATTCTGTGTTTCAGATGCTGCTCCCAGCAGGAGTATTCATTGGGCTGGAACATGAAGATTGTTGTGGCTGCTGCGGCCATGAGAAATGTGGGAAAAGCTGTGCAGTAAGTGCCAATTCATAATAAAATGCATGTTTGATTGCGGATGGATGACAGATACCTATGTAACCTGTTCTTACCTTTAGATGCTGTCATCTATTTTGGCTGCATTAATTGGAGTTGCTGGAGCTGGATACTGTGTTGCTATTTCTGCATTGGGCTTAGTTGAGGGGCCACTGTGTTTAAACAACGGAGAGTGGTCTTATGCATTCAGTGGCACTAATGGACAGTAAGTATCACAGTTTTAACTTCTCTCTTGTAAGTAAAAAAAGGCTTAAAGGGGTAGTTCACCCTCAAGTTTTCTTTACCGGATTTGAGCCTTTTTAGATAAAGATTCACGATGTTCAGTTTACCAAACTTGTGAAAATATTGTGCTACAACAGGAAGTAGAGCAAATGTAAACATGATACCAGCATTGATAAGAGAGTAGGTCTGGTCTGTTTTCAGCTATTCTGAAAAGATCTGTATAGCACTTGGCTGGGTTCCTCATCCTATAGGTTACCTGATATGAACTACTTATAAAGTCTGTGACTTGTGGTCCTCAATACACGGGCCCCTTCTGATTCCCCAAAAACTGACACTGACACCAATATATCTGGGTGGAAAGGCCGCAGCTTAGTTTATTGTACATGTTACTGTAAATAACAAACCCTAAACATACAAATTATTAACCACCCATAAGGATATTTATAAACTGGTACATAAACAAAAACATAAACCATTGCTGGCTGCATATAATCACATATAATGTAGCAACCTGACCTAATTTTCAAACCTGAGGCTAGTTCCCAACACACCTACTTACTGTGGCACCTAACCAGGACCTAGCCCATCAAGGCCTATCTCTCACGCTTGAACTACCCCCTTCTGTTTTCTTTTTTCCCTTTTCGGCTCCCCACAGTGTGGCCCACCCCACCCCCCATATTGCTTCAACAATACAACCATTGCTGTCTCCTCCATCCCCTTGTTCCTGTGACCCCTGGGCGGTAGGGGGGAGCTGTCTCTACCTTCCAGGTGAAATGTCTGCCCCTTCTTTTGGTCCACATTATTATACCCTCTGGTGCTCCTCCTTCCTTTACCCTAACTATCAAATACAAATCCCATAATCCAACACCACTACTACAGGGCCCTATTCATCCCCCTAGTCATGACCCTGTCACTTAACCCTTTGGCTTTGTTTCCCAGGGTCCCCTTTTCTGCTGCACTTGTACTACTTTGAATACAATATTTTATACAATCAATATGATATATGTAACATAACAGCAGCAGCTGGCATGTATGTGTCTTGTCTTTCCGCAGATATCTGACAAATCATCAATCCTGGTCCACATGTAGCGAACCAAAGAATGTTGTTGTGTGGAATGTTACTTTGTTTTCCATACTTCTGGGTCTTTCTGGAATCCAGGTCATCCTGTGCCTAATTCAGATCATTAATGGTTTAATTGGTGGGATATGTGGTGTGTGGTGCTGCCAAGATACATCACAGGTAATTATGGGAGACATGCATTCCAGGGTTAATATTATATAAACAAATTGGGAAATAGATATTTTTTTAATGCTGAGATTTTCATCCAATTTTATTTTATAATATAAGTAAAAATACCCACTCCAGACAGTTCTAAAGTTGGTTTTCAGAGCAAGGGATCCTCATTCCTCACTACAAAGTCCTGAAAAAATGGCACATTTTCATGTGACAAATCATACTGTCATGGGAAATCATGTTTTTTTCAGAACTCATCAGTTAATAGTGCTGCTCCAGCAGAATTCTGCACTGAAATCCATTTCTCAAAAGAGCAAACAGGTTTTTTTTTTATATTTAATTTGAAATCTGACATGGGGCTATACATATTGTCCATTTCCCAGCTGCCTTCAGTCATATGACTTATGCTCTGATAAACTTCAATCACTCTTTACTGCTGTACTGCAAGTTGGAGTGATATCACCCCTACCTTCCCCCCCAGCAGCCTAACAACAGAACAATGGAAAGGTAACCAGATAACAGCTCCAGATAACAACTCCCTGGTAGATCTAAGAACAGCACTCAATAGTAAAATCCAGGTCCCACTGCAACACATTCAGTTACAATGAGTAGGAGAAACGACAGCCTGCCAGAAAGCAGTTCTGGTACTGCTGTTTCTTTCTGAAAGCACAATGACCAGGCAACATGACCTGAGATGGCTGCCTACACCTATATTATAAATTAAAATAAAAATACACTTGCTAGTTCAGGAATTAAATGTTATATTGTAGAGTGAATTATTTGCAATGTAAACAGAGTCATTTTGAAATAAAAACGACACAATAAAAATCGTGACAGAATCCCTTTAATTATGAAACCCTGGCAGTCATACTTTATTTTAGAAATGCAAGCACCAAAATGAAGAAAAACATTAAAACATTTTTCCAACATATATCTGAGATCCAGTGCCATAACACATCCGTTGAAACCTAGCATCAACGTAATTATGGGTAAAAGGTATAACAATAACAGAATTACATTATCAATGTCCTGCTGAGTTTTAATACAAAAACTAGTGACGAATTTGGGACGTTTCACTTTGCCTATAAATTCGTGAATTTTCAGCGGAATTCGCGAAAAGGTGAAAAATTTGTGAAACAGCGCCGGCATCCTATTTTTTACGCCGACGTCCGTTTTTGACGCCAGCACCCATTTTTATTGACGCTGGCAAATTTTCGCGGCGGTTTTGCGAATTTATTCACTGGTGGCAAATCGCAGGAATTCGCCTGCGGAATAAATTCGCCCATCACTAACAAAAACATATGAAATGCTACATATAAGCCAACTGAAAGATCTGAATTACGGAAAGGCCATCTCTCATAGACTTCATTATAATCAAATAATGAAAATTTTTAAAAATGATTTCCTTTTTCTCTGTAATAATAAAAAAGTACCTTGTACTTGTTTCAAACTAAGATATAATTAATCCTTATTGGACTCAAAACCAGCTTATTTAATGTTTACATTACTTTCTAGTAGACTTTAAGGTATGAAGATCCAAACTATGGAAAGATCTGTTATCCGGAAAACCCCAAGTCCTCAGCATACTGGATAATATGTCCCATACCTGGCTGTACTATTATTATACGCCTTCCTAAAACAATTGTTAAATACACATAGAGATTACAAGATATATTAGCATAGTGCATGTTTATCTTGCAAGCAAACATTTAGTTCCTACAGAGTTCGCACCTACCGTTCCTTAGAATGTGAAAGGGAATTATTTGCTTTCAAATATGTTACATTCAGGAAACCAAATCTGCTTCACTCTTATTATTAATCTATAACTCCTACAAATTATATATTAGACATTCCAGAACTTGTAATGCACCACCTGAGTTGCAGGCTCTATATGACTACAGCTTATTACAGGTATCAGTTATCCAGAATGCTCAGGACCTGGGGATTTCTGGATAAAGGGGCCTTTCTGTAGTTTGGATCTCCATACCTTAAGTCTTCTAAAAAATCAATCAAATATAAATTAAATCCAATGGGAAGTTTTTTTGCCTCCAATAAGGATTAATTATACCTTAGCTGTGATCAAGAACAAGATGCTGTTTTATTATTATGGAGGAAAAGGAAATACTTTCCTTTCGAATTATTGAATTCGTTTATTAAATAGACTCTATGGGAGATGGCCTTTCTGTAGTTCTGGATAATGGATTTCCTGATAATGGATACCATACCTGTATATTATTCTACAGATAGTGTATTAGTGAATAATGTATTGGATACATATACTAACACAGGACCTGGAGTGAGTCTCCTGCTACCTACCATGCTCTGTTCTTTCAGGGGTACACCTAAGCACATTACTCAGTTCCTCAGTTGCTCAGGGGCACATTTACTATTGGTCGAATAACGAGGGTTAATTAACCCTCGATATTCGTCCGTCTAAGTAAAATCCATCGAATATCGAAGTCGAAGGATTTACCGCAATTCCTGCGATCGAACGATTCGAAGGATTTTAATCCATCGATCAAACGATTTTCCTTCAATCTCAAATTGGTAGGAAAGCCTATGGGGACTGTTCCCATAGGCTAACATTGGTGACAGTACTTCGACTATCGAATGGTCGAATAGTTGAACGATTTTTATTTCGAATCGTTCGATTCATAGTCGTAGTCTAGGTTGAAGTAGCCAATTCGATGGTCGAAGTAGCCAAAAAAAATTCAAAGTATTTTTTATTATAATCCTTTACTCGAGCTAAGTAAGCTAAGTGCCCCTCAGTGTTGTGTATCTGTTACATACAGTGCTTGGCTTCATACGTTCTTCTTTTCATCCTCTGTTTTACAGTCCTACGTTTGCTGAGTTATACAAGACTTTAGAGGACCCAAGAAAATGCACTGATGAACAACAGACTTATAGTCTCTCTTAAATTATAATGTATAGAATTGAATGATTTGTCATCTGCCTTCTACTGGACGAAAACCAAAGGCTGCCAGTGAGAACAGCGGAAAAACCATTTGTCAGAGTGTAAAGAGCTTGTATAGAAATCACTTCTTCTCTCCCCACGTCTATTCTACTATGTGCGAATGAAGTGGGGTATTTTGCATTAAAATTGTTTGTTTTTTATTTAATATTGTTTTATTAGTAATACAATAAATGTATCAGAACATGCACCTTTTTGCTGTGTCGATTTTATTATTAAAATGTAAAATAAATAACTTATTTAAAATGTAATACAAATAACATATATAAGTGATCTCATTTGTTATTTTCTTAGTGTAAGTGTAAAACTGATTGCAAAACACAAGCAGTGTTGGTAACAAAATAAGAGGATTTGCTAACAAGTAGATAACAGCAGTGTAAATCAGAGCTTGCCAGTTTGGTGATACGGCTGTCACAATGTGCCAGTTGTCAGGCATTACCTGAATATGCTGTTAGGTGATTCCTGCCACGGTTGTGTGAATTAATGCCTCCTTAGTCTTGAGAGGGAAAAGTTAGTGTGACAATAGGAAAACCTATATATCCATCTAAAGTGTTAAATATTACATTACTTAAAAATAATGTCAATGTGCTCTTAAAAGCAGAAGCCCTTAGGGCAGTGATCCCCAACCAGTAGCTCGCGAGCAACATGTTGCTCTCCAACCCCTTGGATGTTGCTCCCAGTGGCATCAAAGCAGGTGCTTATTTTTGAATTCCAGGCTTGGAGGCATTTTTAGTTGCATAAAAACCAGTTGTACTGCCAAACAGAGCCTCAATGTAGGTTGACAATCCACATAGGGGCTACTAAATGACCAATCACAGCATTTATTTGGCATGCCAAGAACATTTTTCATGCTAGTGTTGCTCCCCAACTCCTTTTACTTCTGAATGTTGCTCATGGGTTCTAAAGGTTGGGGATCCCTGCCTTAGGGGATCCCTAACAGGCCAATATTGTCTAACCTATAAAAACATATTGTGAACAGATTAGTGCACATAGTTCCCATCTCTTGCCCAAAACTGCCACCTAGTGGATGGAATCCATAATTAAGCCACTCTGGAGCATGAGAGGAACAAAAACTGTACCTTTCAGTATTGGTGATATGCAATAAACAGCATCTCAATTGCTATTATTTTTCCTTTAAACGGGAAAAAGGGATAATACTCATACTGGGGAATGTAATAAAAGTCGGTAACGGAAAAACTGTTCGCAATGTGAAAAGTTATGCCTTTGCGCGAACAAATTTAGTTTTATGCAAATTTAATATAGCTTTTGCGAACCTGGTAACTGTTTAGCGACCACTTCCGACAGTGGAAGACCGTTTGCGAATTTTATAGTTTGCGCCAATGTGCAGTCAATGTAATAAAACTTCTTACTGAAAAAGTCCTTATGTTTGCTCCAAAAGATTACGACACCTCCAAGCACTTCTTAAGAGTGCGCAATTTAAATTCGCAATGCGCAATAAAAATTCGCAATGTAATAACAGTTTAAGGAACAATATTGCATTGCGAGATGTGGATTTTTATTCTTATTGGTGCGAATTGTTTTGCTCTTTGCAACTTTTATTACATTCCCCGAATAGTCGTCTTTTTTTTTCGGTTTCATTTTAACTATGAGTTCCCATAGGAATAGGCAGGTAGGTGGAAAATGGCAGAATTAATTTTTACTGATCTCTCCGAATCTTTCCCGGTGCGTTTGGGATTAAAACATCAACTTTGTTATGGAAAAACATATAGTTGGAGCAGTGAAAATATTAATTTGAAGTGACTTTTCCGGCAATAAAGGCAAGGTGAACTCTTCTGTCTGGATCCAAAAACAGGTATGGGATCTGTTATTTAGAACCCCGTTATCCGGAAAGCTCGAAGGGCTGTCTCCAATGAATTTAATTGATCCAAATAATCCAAATTTATTTTAAATGATTTTACTTTTTCTTTGTAATATTAAAACAGTATATTGTACTTGATAATTAATCCTTATTGGAAGCAAAACCAGTCTATTGGGTTTATTTAATGTTTACATTAATTTCTAATAGAATTAGTATGAAGATCTGTTATCTCAAAAATCACATGTCCTGGATAACCTGTACTGGCCTCTGTGATGAAAGTCAGCTGTAAATACCCCGTTGAGACTGTGTGAACTTTATTTCGGTTTTTCAATATACTTTTCTCCACCTCCTAATTTAACCAGCTGCCAATAACTGCTTAATTAAGCGTCTCATTGAACCAGCCTGTTACTGTCTAAAGCTTCTATGTTCCTGCTTTGGTTCCTGAGTTAATACTTGTTCCTTAGTTGCTTTTGCTGATTTCTTGGTTCTGACTCGAGAGTCCGTTTGCTAAAATACGCTAAATTTTACTTTTTCACGTGTTATCGGTGCAAATATTTTTCCGCCAGAATATTCGCAGCGACTAAACAGCGATGCACTCAGAAGTCATTGCGATCACTTGCGGTAACTCCGTTAACGAATCAGCTTAAGTTAGCTGTAATTTTAGCGAGTTGCGAATTTTCTGCCGACAAATTACGTTTGCGAATATTTATGCTATAAAATAGTCTTGTTTTATGGCGTTTATTATGGCATGATTCATGGCCAGATATGTATCTTCAAAACTGCTAAACTTTATAGATATTATCAGCAACACAGTAAACAGATTTCACCCAAACAAACATGTCTGCATCATATAAATCCACATTTCAATAGATCCAGTCACAAGACTTACCCCCTGCCAATAGAATCATATAAATAAAATTCATAAACAAGTTGTACCAATAAATCTTTGTGCATCATATAAATGTAGTTTAATCTAGGCTGACGAAGCCTTTGGTACTTCCTAGCCATAATAAATCGTTTTTCAGATGAAAAAGCTGCTGTAGCAGCAGACAAAAGAGTAATCCAAAACATCTCTGATTATCCTGTCACTTCTCTCTGCTCCTGTCAGGAATGGCAACAGGAACAGAATGATGGGTAAAACAAGGTGTTATGGAATAATTCCTGTCCCCTTGAGAGTTTTCTGGCAAAAAAATAAATCTATATAGATGGTTGTAAAATCTTGTACTTGATTCCAAAGAATATATAATTAATCCTTATTTTTTTTTAAAGGTAATGCTTTATTTGTTTTCAAAAACATTAATCATTTCCAAACAATAAACAACAATATTACAATCTTGTGTCATTGTTTTGATTTACATTAGGGGGGTTATTTAATAAACTCTGAATGCGAAAAACACGTGATTTTTTTATATAAAATAAACCCCGAGGATGGAAAAGTCAGAATCAGAAAATCAATGGGAGAAGTCCCAATAATTTTTTGATGTGGGCTGGGTTTTTGCAATATCCCGAAGTTTTCAGGCAAAATTCGGAGTTTTCTGGTGAAAATTCTGAAAAATATTTTTTCGAAAAAACGGACGCCGCGTCAAAAACGGCGCCGCTTCGCGAATTTTTCGCCGTTTCGCGAATTTCGCAAATTTTTTGGCGAAGCAAACGGCGCAAATTCGCCCATCACTAATAATTTATTCATTCACCCATTTCATTCCTTGGCTGAATGCCAGGGCCTGACTCCCACCAGGGACTCCATATCATATCAAATTTATGGGCCGTACCTCTGGCTTCATGCGTGAGTTTAATCAAGGGTATTACCTCATTAATTAGCTTTCTCCAGAAGTCCCCTGTGGGAGGGGTGGGTCCCTACCGGTGCATAATTATACATTTCTTGGCATAATACAATAAAGCTCTAAACTTCAGTCTAGCATGGACAGTAGGCACTAAATGGTTCACTACCCCCAGTAGACACACTTGTGGAGAATTCACCTGGGGATAGTCAAGGGTGGTTGCTAGTGTGGCCATTACCTGTGACCAATAGGTGTTTATTATTGGGCATGCCCAGATCATGTGTATGAAGTTTGCCGCTGGCGTTCCACATCTGGGGCAATTATCGTTGTCTCTCTTGCCCATAGCCTTAAGTTTTAGCGGGGTTGTATAGAGTTGGTGGTATGCATTATACTGAATCAGTCTATCTCTGACTTGTATTATGCTAGTATACATTGTCTCTGTGGCTTCATCCCAGTCTTCCAGGGGGAGCTCTGGTATCTGCAACTGCCATTTGTTTTGTGCTGTATTAAATGGAGGTGGGATAATTGCTAATAGATTGTGATAAAGCCTGGACGTTAGCTTTGTAGGCTGTACAGTCGATAGGGACTCTTCCAGTGCCAAGGTAGTCATAATTGGAGAGAGTGTTCCAAATTGGGTCCTTAATAGATGCTGAATTTGAAAATACCTAAATAGGGGTAAACTCGCTGGTGCACATTTGCTTTGAGCTCTGGATATGATAAGAATGTATTATTTATTAGAAGGCCTCCAAGATATTTGATTCCCTTTTGTGGCTAATAAAGGAAATCCACTAGATTTCGAAAGTGTGGAAGACTGGCATTTCCCCACAGTGGCAGTGAAGGAAGGAGTTAGGCGTGGGGTCTTTTTAAGCTGTTTCAGCCCTTGACACCAGGCTCTGTGGGGGGGGGGGGGTAGTAATGGTGGGTGGTAATTCACCCATGTCTGAGAGTTTACAGTGGGGTATGTTCTTTAGGCTTTCTAAGGACCCAGCTATATTAGCTTGTAGCGCCATATTGGGATAATATGGGTCAGGGTGGAACCACCAATGTAAGTAGTAAATTCGGGATGCTAAGTAATATAGTTGAAAGTTAGGCAGGGCTCGGCTTCCATCCTCTTCATACAATTAATCCTTATTGGAAGCAAAACAAGCTTATAGCCTTTATTTAATTTTTACATGATGGTATAGTTAAGGTACGAAAATCTGAATTATGGAAAGATCCATTATCCAGAGGTCCCAAACATTCTGTATAACAGGTCCCATACCTGTATATGCATTATTTTTGTCTACATTTCTATTTTACTATTTTAAGATATGTTATATGCAAAACACTGCACTACTCAGAAAAAAAATCATTGGTGACCAACAAAACCCAAATTTATGCATCTTAAAAAACAAGTATGCTGTATTATTTAAGGTCATCTGGAAAACTGACTTCCTCATTGCAATTTTTAGGGAAATCTGGACAGGCTGCGTTTTCATCCGACACTCGGATCAATGTAGTTCTTACCTGCGATTTCTCCTTCACTTCCTTTTTCTTTAAAACATCCGACACGTCGCATGCGTTTTATCTCATTGCGACGTGTCGCACCATTAAGTCCTACCCTTAGTGATGGACGAATTTATTCACCAGCCGCGAATTCACAGCAAATTTGTGAGATTGGCCACTGGCGAAAAAATTCACGAAATGCCTGCGAAAATTCGCTGACGAACAATCGCCGGCGTCAAAAAAATTTCGGAGAAAAAACAAATTCGCCCATCACTACCTACCCTTAGTATTCCTACTTGCAAGTGTCCTACTACAAGTGTCTTAATTGCATAATTAGAAAAAATGGAGCTATGCCTGGCACATGCAGATTTAATGGTTTCATTTTTTTTGCGTTCTGTAACTTTAGTGTTGGTGACCTCGTTTCTACATTGCTGGTACATAAGAGGATAGCTGCACCAACACTGCACAATCCAATCCAATAATCCAACAAACCAATCAGTGATTATGAAAAGTCAATGGAAAAAATTAAAGTGACAAATAAGTTCCTGTTTGGAATTTGTTTAAAAAACACCCCGCAATTGATGAACTTCATATTTTCCCATAGCATTTTCAAGTGTATCCTTCTGTTTACACCAAATTTTTCACAAAGTTAACTGCAGAAAATCAATAGGCAGCTTGATAAGTAAAGCAATTTTACACCATTTGATGCCTAGTAATGTATTGTGTGTTTGGTCACTGTTTTATTACACAACATTATATATAGGCCCCTAAACCTCTTACTGTTGAGCTTTAGTGCATTTATTGTGCTCTGAATGTGCATTGACTACAGGTTCTATGAACAGTTGTCTGTGTGGCCAGAATGCATCTGATATGCTTTGACATTGCAGGATGTATGGATCAGATGAAATTGCAAAAAAATCAATGCTACTCCTACATTGTGTCTGCATACATTCACAGTGCATCTGACACTTTTTGCAGTTCAGCTCAGTAGCACATAAAAAGCCTGTTGGCATAGCCTTATTGCTTTGGTTTACCTACATTTGTGCCTCAAGTTTTAGAATAGAGGTTTCTTGAAGGTCAGCATATACTGTAATTTATATTCCTTTTTCGATGGATATGCCAGTTAGATTGCACCATGTAGTCCTACCTAATATTCACTCTATACACTGGCAGTATGTTTGCAAGTGGCATAACACCATGCATAAATCTACTACTGCCTACTAAAGCATTTAAACACAAGGATTCTTTTGCCTTATAGATATATGCAAGCTAGATTTTTTTAATATAAGGAACTTCTTATTGCTGCGAAAACAGCAAATCTGTAAAAAATGAGAATTGTTTGCCAGGACACGATGGGAAATGCCATTACCATAATTTGAAGCTTTTTGTAAACTGTTTCTAAGTGGACTAACAGAACATATTATTTTTAGCATGTCTCTACATCTTGTTTCCCTCTAAAGCAGCAAAAAGAAATGAACTTTCTACAAACAGCAGAGAGGAAAGTGAAACTCTGTCCCTAAAAGCATGCAGCAGTTGGCCTGAAAGGTAATTCATAGAGCAAGAAATGTTGATAAATTATATTTTCTGAGCATGAGTATATATTCTTGTTCCATATTGTTGTTGAACACATTAAGAATAGGGGGTTTGTCACCGCTACTTGCACACTAACGCAAAGTGAGACGTTTCCCTGGAACAGAAAGTGGAAAAAGGCAACATTTTTTTTTGACATTTGTTTTCTTATCAGGCAGAATGCCAACAAAGCTAAATACACTTTGGCTTCCAAGAACAGTGAAAGTTAAATTGAAAAATAATAAAGTTACATGGTTACATAACCTAATCGTAAATTAAACAGAAAAAACACAGGCTGTGGGAAGCTGAAGAAAGTAGTTTGTTCTCTATCTTGCTGTAATAATATTACCTGTGCGGCAAGGTCGCCTGCCGCGCCATCGGTGGGGACGCCTCTTAGAGGTACAGCGCATTGGCGCACGTTTTGGCGCGAAATTTGAAGGTATTTAAGGACCATTCATACTTCCAGCCAGTGCCCGTGATAGAACTTGTTTCTAGTGGTTCCTGAGCCTTGTGCGTCTGATCTGTTCTGTATCTAGTCCGTTTGATTACCCGTGTTTGACCCAGCCTGTTCCTGACCATTCTGCATTCTGTATCCTGACCCTTGCCTGCCTATGACAACTCTTCCTGCTTAACCCCTTGATTGACAACCCGGTTTGACCCTTGCCTGCCTGACGATTCTTGATATCTGCCTGCCTCGACCTTGCCTGTTTGACGATTC
Source organism: Xenopus laevis (assembly GCF_017654675.1). Taxonomy (NCBI): domain Eukaryota; kingdom Metazoa; phylum Chordata; class Amphibia; order Anura; family Pipidae; genus Xenopus; species Xenopus laevis. The sequence continues at coordinate 109,883,648 of NC_054380.1, read as the reverse complement.
TCTTGCCTGCTCCATTTGTACCGTGACCTTCGGCCCAAAAGACTTTGCTAACAGCCGTGCCCCTTTGCCAGCCAGAACATCTCGCCTTGCACCCCTCGTTAAGTTCAGGTGGCACCCAAGTAAGCTGAGGGCTCCTCCCAAAGCCCAACGGTGGTCACACTACAGGTGAAGCCGAGCCGAGACCAGGGTGCTTGACACTTGTTCTGGTATTGGGTGCCGGCCGTGACACTTGCTGCCTGAGAGGACACTGATTCCAAAAGCAAGATTTTATTGTAACCCTGAAATTATAATGAATGCTTTGAAAAATAAATCAAACACAGAACATCAGTGTTTCCTGAGTGCATATTTTGGAACCAATGTCTGCAGGGTTCCCTGGTGAATGTCTCTGGGTGAAACTCACTTAACCTTTGAGCAGTTTCTACAGACCATGCACAATCAGAAATTTTAACTGCTGGTGAACCTTCTTGGAAGGTACATTGGCAGTCAAAGAACAGCCCGGACAAACGATGTAACCTGCCCGTGTTATATGAAAATTCAATATATGTTATATATTATGAAGCCAGCACTGGCCCTTGCCATTGGTTAAAGGCAATTGTCACTGAAGGTATGGTTGGATATGTAGGTTTATCATTTTCAGGACTAACCCCCAAAGTAGACTCAAAGATTGTACAGTGAATTACCATGACAGCTTTCCTATATCAAGCACCATTGTACAGAAGAAAAGTGTCAGTTTTATAATGGCCCTTTAGAGCAATGGCAGATGGTGCTACGTCATGTGTTTTTTTAGTAGCTTGAAAAATGCTGCACCAATGTGCTCAAAGCAACTGATGTTAGGCTTCAATGTAATTCATGCTGTTTGATTGTGTCAGCGATTGTACAGTCTATTGTTGCTTTGGGCACTTTGGCACCCCGTTTCCATTATACAAAAAAAATAAGCAGCTAAAAGCATCTAAAGTCTATTGCCCTTACATGTATATGGTTTGTAGTAGTATGCAGATCACATAATATACCCAAGCTATTGCTTTCATTTAACAGCAGTTCTATTGGGAGTTTCTGTATTCTGTGTTTTCATTGGCTGCTGAATAGGTACTCAAATGTTCCTTGTTTTACTACTTTCTAGTGATGAAGCTTTTTCTCCATCTCCTTTCAGCACTTCATGTTCACTGTTCTCTTTGTGACTCTACTCAAAGCATGCACTGTTAAACATATTTATACTTCTATTTGTACATGACTGGCTGCAATTTACCTTTGGGCTCTCTCCACACTTTTTAACAAATGCTGCATGCAAATAGGACTGAGTTTTCATTCCTTGGCTCAGATTTACACGGTTGAGATCATTAAACCAATAACATGCCCTGCAGTCATTTTAGAGTTCATATTCTTGCTTCTTCTGAATAAACCGTTGCTTAACTTGTTGTACATAGTAAATAATTTTATATTATTTGAGAGACGTATAACACATGTGAAAATCTTCAATGTCTTTTAACCTGACAGCAGTTTTAGTATTGAGCAAATCCATTTGATATCTTTTATACTGAATATATGAAATTATTTTTGTGTAGCGCCTGCAGAATGCACTCTCCATGATGATCAGTTGTTAAAGCTCTTTCTGGCTTACTAAGTACATTGCGGAAACAGAAACACAAAAAAGATACTGATTTATTTATCTTTCCAAATTTGATAAGGAAACATATTATTAGATAGCTGTACCAGTAAAGTATTCCATGTTTGTATAATATGTGCCCTAGCAGCAACTTTTTCCCAATATAAGTATTACTGTAATGTGTCCTAAACTTGAGTGTTCATTTTTAACAGTGCTAATGCTTGGGCTCGCATATATGTATTATACTGTACATTTTCCCTATCTCAGGGGTCACAGTTTCACAGCCCATTTCAAAGGCCGAACCAGAAGGACGTCAGAGAACAACCCTTATAATTGTAAGGGGCCTGAAGGATCAGTAAGGATAGCGGACCAAGGAGGAAACACCAGTCCAACACAGTTCAAGCTATTCAATAAGGGTGAAGAGGAAGAATCGTCAAAGTCCAGGCAAATGGGTCAAGGCAGGCAGAAAGGTTCAAAGTCCAATAAACAGGCCGAAGTCAAACACGAGAATCAATAATCACAAGATAAAGCGCATCAGGAACACACAAAGTAGAACCTATATTAGGGCAATGGCTGTAATGTTCTGGCGCCTTAAATAGGCCTCATTTGGCGCCAAAGGAACGTGATGATGCTGCGTCCATTCTGACGCTGGCGTCAGATGGAGCCGCGTGGACTCCCTGGGCGCCGCCATCTTGGGAAGGCAGGAGGAAGCAGCGGGTGCAGCGAAGGTAAGTATTCCTTACAATAATACAGTGTGCCCATTATCTGTTCTGAGTAACTGGTTTGTATGTATTTCCTATAGTTTATGGCTTTATATACACCACAGGAAAGGTTTCTGCTCTTCTTTGAAGAATCTGCTATTAAATTTGTTAGACGAGCCATTTGAAACCTACAACTCCAAATGTCAGGATCCTGTTGATAAAATTATTTGATTTAAAAAGAAAATAATCCCAATGTAAGGCAATAGGTTTTAGTCTCACTGGTAGTATGTGGGGTGTGGGTGCTCATGCCCCAGACCTACAGCTCAAGGTGCAGGTATCCAACCAAAGAAGAAAATGTCAGTCACTCACAGATCCCACAAACAGGCTTGTAAAAGAACTGAGAACTTTGTTTTAGGCCACAAAGTAAATTAATACATAGCGTTACGTGTTTCCTGCCTTTAGACACTTAGGGGCAGATGTATGAAGGGTCGAATATCGAGGGTTAATTAACCCTCGATATTCGACTAGGAACTAAAATCGTTCGACTTCGAATATCGAAGTCGAACGATTTAGCGCAAATCCTGCGATCGAACGATCGAAGGATTATTCGTTCGATCGAACGATTAAATCCTTCGAATCGAACGATTCGAAGGATTTTAATACAACGATCGAAGGAATATCCTTCGATCAAAAAATCTCAGGCAAGCCTATGGGGACCTTCCCCATAGGCTAACATCGACTTCGGTAGCTTTTAGTTGCCGAAGTAGGGGGTCGAAGTTTTTCTTAAAGAGACAGTACTTTGACTATCGAATGGTCGAATAGTCGAACGATTTTTAGTTCGAATCGTTCGATTCGAAGTCGAAGTAGTAGTCAAAGGTCGAAGTAGCCCATTCGATGGTCGAAGTAGCCCAAAAAACACTTCGAAATTCGAAGTTTTTTTAATTCGAATCCTTCACTCGAGCTTTGTAAATGTGCCCCTTAATCATGGGCTAAACAAAAACGGATTGGTATATCAAAACAGCCATTTGAAACCTACAACTCCAAATGTCAGGATTCTGTTGATAAAATTATTTTATGCAAAAATGTTTGATGTTCTGTGAAAGCTGTGCACCAGAAGAATCTATTGGAGAATTGTATTTATTTAATCTATAGCACTCTCTAAGGCCTGTGCTTTGACTGGAGATGAGGGCATCTTTAAGCCTTAAACACAGTTAAAGCCAGAGGTGCATTTGAATATATATATATATATATATATATATATATATATATATATATATTTATTATGGTACGAACGTACCAAAGACCCATAACTCCTGTCAGACCAAGATGTTGTAATTGTTCTAAGTTCTGATTATGGAGTAAGTATGTTGGCTCTTCTCCTGGGTTTGTGTATATAGTCTGGGCAGACAACATGCCATGAGCTACAAAGGTTTGGGAGAGTCACACAATTTAGTGTCAGACGGCTTAGCATAAAGCAGCCCTATGCATAAGCACCTCATTAAATACAAAACTATGAAAAGTACACCAATGCAATTTTTGCATCTCTTCCCCTAACTTGTAATCTTTTGTTAAAGGAGAACTAAAGTCTAACTAAAGAAGTAGCTATAAATGTTGTACATTCTGCTTTGGGCTTCTGTACCAGCTCAAGGCAACCACAGCCCTTTAGCAGGGAAAATATTTGCCTCCAAAGATGCCCCAGTAGCTCCCCATCTTCTTTTCTGCTGATTCACTGCACATGCTCTGTGCTGCTGTCAGTTACTGAGCTTAGGGACCGACTCACAATATACAGAACACAGATACAGATAATTACTACATGACAGCACAGAAACCAGTGCAATTAGCATCAGAATTTAATAATCAGCCTTGTAGCATCAGCTTATATTACAGGCAACCCTAATTTTCTGCTTCTAAATTTGCGACGACCCCTAAGCTTAGCTTCTCAACAGCTTCTCAGAGCCCACTGAGCATGTGAGTGTCACAGACACTTTCCCTTTGACAAGTTTGATGTTTTGGTTCATTGTTGCTATTGGGATGCTAAAACTTTTGGTGGGTGCACTAAGTTCAGTATGTAAAATATGGCATCTTTAACCATATTAATTTTAAGGGTTTAATTCTCCTTTAACAAGAAATCTAGAAGTGTCTAAATCAGGCATTGTCAACCTGAAAACGTTAGCATTTCCTTCCTACTAAAGCATGTCTGAATCCAGTCCTGATCTGTTGGTCTGGCCAATGTATTGACCATTATGTAACTATTTAGCTCTTCTAGTTTGAGTGCAAGCTTATGCAAATCTGGGTTGTCTAAAGATGTGATATGCACCAAATCAACCCTTGTTTTGCCAGTTTGCCTGACTAGCAAAAATCCACTATTACCAACTCTTTATAACTAGCCTCATTCCTTAAATGATTATTCCAGCTATAGTTGCCTTTTATGTGTTGCTTCATCCTGCCTTAAAGGTGTTGTTCAACTTCAAACACTTTTTTCAGTTTTTTCAGTTCAGTTGGTTTCAGATCACCAGAAATAAAGACTTTTTCCACTATTTTCAATTTGTGACAGTTTTTCTGATATTGAAGTATAAAGTTTAATTTTTTACCTTCTAAAGCAGCTCTGTGAGGGGTGTCGTTCTAAATTGATACATTTAGCTGATCATCTTTGTCCCTGCTGAGCAGAATCCCTGAGTTTCATTAGAGGCAGCTGTTAGAATTGATACAATAGTTGCTAATATTCCACAGATGCTGCTGAGAAATGTAACTAATGGTATCAACTAACAAATTGTAACAGCTCAGAATTTGCTCCTGGATCACTGAGCTGCCAGACCAAAAACAGGAATGTTCAACTTTAAACTTAAATTTTGGGTAAACGGTAAAAAATAAAAGATGGAAAGCAATTTAAAAAAAGACTTTGTTGATGTTGAACAATCTGAAAACAACTGAACTAAAAAAGGGTTTGGAAGGTGAACAACCCCTTTTTACTGTATTTTGTTGTTATAACCTGGTATTAACATTCATTCAACTGTGATTTTTCAATTTTAAAGCACACTTTTTCTTCTTTTAGAGCAGATGTGAGAGAGAGATGTGAAATGGCTGTGAGTGGTGTTATATGAAGGGCATACTATACGGAATCCATATGTGCAGCAAACACAAGCTGTACTCAGCCTGGCTGCGCAGATAAGATGGTGTCAGGGCCCGAAGGCTCAGGTTGGAATTACGGACCAAGGAGGAAGCAGTTGGCAACAAACACAGTTTGAGGTGTCCAAAGGGTTAAGAGAGAAACGAGATCAAGTCCAAGCAAAAGGGTCAGTTCGGGCAGAAAGGGTTCAATAGATGGTATAACAGACCAAGGTCAGGATCAGAATCAATAGAATATCAAATATAACGCACCCAGGAACACACAGAGCAGAACCTATAATCTGCAATGTCTGTAGGCCTCTGGCATCCTTTTAAAGGCAGATTGATGTTGCACATTTTGACGCACTTGCGACCGACATCCCACGTGGCTCCCCTGGGCGCGGCCATCTTAGTTTGAGGAGAACTAAAACCAGTAAAATAAGAGGCAAGCCTGTCCATGTCCATCGAGCACGTGGAGCTTTCAGAGGAAACAGAACAGACGTTACGGAGCATCTCGGCAGCTGAATCATAAACTCATCATTTATTGGAAATAGTTAAAAACATAAATATCATAGCAGTGAGATGTATCCCTACGCTTGATACGTTTCGTGGCGTCTCGCCACTTCCTCAGAAACAGGAAGGAAGCATGAGGAAGTGGCGAGACGCCACGAAACGCGTCAAGCGTAGGGGTACATGTCACTGCTATGATATTTACTGTATGTTTTTAACTATTTCCAATAAATGAAGAGTTTATGATTCAGCTGCCGAGATGCTCCGTAACTTCTGTTCTGTTTTTAAGAGATATTGGCCTGGAACGGGGGCATGCTGCGTGTAAGCACACAGGCTTACTGAATCACACATGCAGGTGAGAGAGGGGGAGTGCTCCCATCTGTCTTTCTACAGCTTTCAGAGGAAGAAAGACATCTATGAGTCTATGAAGAATGAAGGCTGTTATTAGCAGGTAAGACTTCATATGTTGTTCACACTGTTGTTTCTCTTTATTTTTTGGAGGGGGGGGTGTTGTTAGAATAGGGGTCTTTTTTGGTTATGTAACTTTTTGTATACTCTACTTAATCTAACTTTTCTAACTTTTGCCACTACATTTTTCAAAAAGGGCATGGACCACCAAACCCAGGCACCATGAATAGGTTGTGAAAAACAGTTTTTTTTTGTTTGTTTGTTTTCTTCTTAACTTTACTGCTGAACGCTTTCCATTACACACTTAGGGGCATATTTATCTAGGGTCGAATTTCTAATTGAAAAAGATGTTGAAATTCTAATTCAAAAAGACCAACCAAAATGAAGTCAAAGTTTTTTTTGGGTCAAATAGTTTCGTTTTCGATTGAAAAGGTCCATATTCAGCTGGATTCGAATCGTTCGAATCAAACGAAGAGTGCATTTGATCAAATTCGATTCGAAGTTTTTTCCTAAAAAAAACCTTTGATTTTTAAAACTCCACCAATTGACTTCAAATAGATTCTAGCTGGTCCCCCATAGGCTAAAACAGCAATTCGGCAGGTTTTAGATGGTGAATGTTCGAATTTTTAAAGAGACAGTACATGATTAATTTCGATATTCAAAATTTCTAATCTTTTGCAAAATCAAATCGAATTTGGACTATTCCCTAGTTGAAGAAAAATTCACCTCGACCCTTGATAAATCTGCCCCTTAAAAAAGATCTCAGAGAAAGTGACCTAGAAAGTGCAGATGGAGCAAATACATTGCTATGGTCCATAAAACTTTTGTGCCATATACAACCAGAAGGCTCCATTGCATTTTGTCCATTAACAAGGCAGTTGGGATTCTATTAAAAGTCACTTCTAACGCCTTTTAGTAATGACCAAACCAGTTGCCACAGTCAGAAGGGGTTTTTCATCTTTACATGCTTCGTGGAACTAAGTACTAAACCAAATCAAACATAATGAAAATGAGCAATACAAACAAAATTGGATATGCTGAAACAAACCCAACAACTGTTAGAAATATTCACAATTATGAGAATGCGTAATATGCACTCTATTTCTTAAAGCGCGCACCCAATTACTAGGTAGGTTTGGGTGCATATGCCCGAACCACTCACTGTTCAATACGTTGTATATTCTTACGTTATTCTGTGGTTCAGGTAGCGCCCAAAACCCGCAGCAAAGGGAGACTTCAACCAATTCTTGAGAAATGACTTGCACTCCAAGGACACTCAGGCAGCGGTGAAATTAAAAAGCAGCTTTATTTCACAGACATCTTTCCTGACACGTTTTGTGTAATCCCACACGTAGGGGCAGATTTATTAAGGGTCGAAGTGAATTTGAGGGAATTTTCGAAGTAAAAAAAATCTAAATTCGAAGCAATTTTTTGGATACTTCGACCATCGAATAGGATACTCAGAGTTCGACTTCGAATTCGATTCGACATAAAATCGTTTGAATATTCGACCATTCGATAATTGAAGTACTGTCTCTTTAAAAAAACTTTGATTTCAATACTTCGCCAAATTAAACCTGCCGAAGTACTATATTAGCCTATGGGGACCTTCTAGAGCATTTTTCTAAGTTTTTGGAAGTCGAAGTAAAATCATTTGATCGATCGCTGAAATCCTTCGAATCGTTAGATTCAAAGGATTTAAACGTTTGACCACAGGAAACCCAAATTCGATGAAAAAAACGTTGACTTCGATATTCGAAGTCGAAGTATTCCAATTCAATGGTCGAATTTCGAAGTATTTTTAACTACGCAATTCGACCCATGATAATTCTGCCCCGTAATCAAAAGCATAACTACACGGTACAAAAAAAATCCATTTAAAAAGCATTGGAAACCTATACCACAACTGATGTGTTTCCTTCCCACCATTAACCCTGTCAGAAACAAACTGCTTCACACCCACAAGAAGCCTTCCTATACCGGCTTTATATTTTGTAATATTAGAACCGATCAAGATAACATTGTGACTGTTCAAAATAACATTGTTTCCTATTCCTATGTAGCATTCATTTCCTTTAATAACTTGGCTAGCTGTTACTTTCTTTTGGAATCCTATCTACATACAATATTTATAAACTGCAGCAGTATATCTTATAACTTGCAGAAGATCATTAAAAATCAGATTTTCCATGTTTCTCAAATTCAGATTACTATACAACGCAATTTATTTATTTTACATACTTTAAATACCAACTGAGGGTAAATTAATACATTTCCGTATATTTACAATTATACATGACAACTAACATGCCCCTTTATATTTAATCCATTTGGTTCTCAGGTGGCTAACTTAAAGATCCATTTCACTTCCAAACAATTATTTACTTAATTTATTTCCTCCTCTATTTTGAGGTTTTACCCTATCTATTCCCTGGATATGCAGTGAGGATATGTTACATTGAGCAAAATGCCTCGAAACTGTTGTGCTAACATTCGATTTTTAAGAGGGTGAGTCGTGCAAGCCACATACTGTACGCCACAAGACATACATGTTAATAGGTACACCACAACTGTCACATTACAGTTAATGAAACAATTACATTTATATTCTCTTACAGTTTTTGTGCTGATAAATGTTTTGGATTCATACACCTGGGCACACATCACACAACGTGACGCCCCACAACGATACATGCCCATAGTTTCTAACCAGTTCAATTCAGACCTATCTCGCCTGAACTCACTGGGAGATAAAACCTGCCTTAAAGAGGCAGCTACCAGTCATTAAATTATATATATATATATATATATATATATATATATATATATATATATATATATATATATATATATATATATATAAAAATGGAACCTTGTAGCAATCAGCAATAATATTACATTGTAAGGTTGCATGGCTGTAAAAAATATATGCTTTATAAATGGGTTTTGGATTATTCTAACCATTATTGTAGAATTGCAGTTCAGAGTTACTCCCAAGTATGCATTAATTTTGGTATACAGGGTATCAAATTGTCATGGTTTTCCTTGCAAATCCCCAGCTGACTCCACTCCCGGAGATGTGCGTGAGAAACTCAGAAGATAAAGCTGGTTTTGAGCTCCAGCTCAGATGAGGAATGCACCTTATGTTTGGATTCTCTGAACATGCCAGTTATTACTTACTGTGCTCTTGTATTTTGTGAACTTTGTATCTGTCAGGTTATCCATCTTAAAAAGGTTATCGATATGTATTTCATAGGGATGCACCAAATCCAGGATTCGATTCGGGATTCGGCCTGTTTCAGCAGGATTCGGATTCAGTTAAATCGTTCTTCCCGGCCAAACCAGATCCGAATATACAAATTAGGGGTGGGAAGCAAAATCTTGTGACTTTTTTTCACAAAACAAAGGAATATGCATATGTTAATTAGGATTCGGATTCGGTTCGGTATTTGCCAGAATCTTTCGAGAAGGATTCAGGGGTTCGGCCGAATCAAAAATAGTGGATTCAGTGCATCCATAGTATTTCGCCATAAGCATTATGACCCAGCTATGGGCCATATCTATGCATTTTATTGCAGCAAAATGTCCACTTTAATATTTATGCAGTAAAAAAACATTTGCAGGGCACTGCCAATATGATTATAAGGAATACAGCAGGTATGATGACGCTGTTGGTTAATTACCTCTTTTGATACATGTGGGATATTATCAACTGGCCACTATTTTCACAGAATTAAATATTTAGATCGGTGGGGTAAACAGTTAGAAGGTAGGTAAAAGCTAGAAACCATGTTCATGGTTATTAGGTTGAAATCATAATCTAAAGCAAAAAAAAAAAACTCTAGATGGAGAAAGAAAACCCTTGTGACAGATTTCAATGCAAGTTTAACTCATGACCCTCAGGCAGCAATTACTACAGAGTGGCCTCTCCTTGTGATTAGGAAAAACACATTGTCTAAAAAAAATATAACTCTTCTCCCAGACATCTGAGTTTTTCCTACCTGTGGGTAGTTAACAGCTTCAATTTTGTTATTTTGGCTACTAAGGTAGATTAGCTTCAGGATTGTTCTCCCTGGGAAGGGGTCTTAAATTTGAATGTGTTCAGATATTCATTAAAATGCGTACAGAGCACCCTCCTCTAAGACACTGCAAGCTTGGAGATATACAGTACAAAGAACCAGAGAGAGAGAGAAAACTTCTCAAATGGACAAACAGACGAAAAGTAGGGACAGACCATCCTTTGGAAACATATACTTTACAGCATGACACCCACTTTGTGGGGGGGGGCATGTTAAACCACTTTTATTCCTCTTGGGAAGCAGTTACTACAGATCAGTGGGTCCTACAGGTCCTCAGAAGTGGATATATCATAGAGCTCATCTATTGAGACCCCCAAAGACTGATTATTACAAAAATGCCCCAACAATCAAAAACAGAGAAAAGCCTTAATTTCTGCTGTCCAAGAATTCAAGGAACGGCTGGTTCTGCTCCCAGTGCTAAAGAATCAAGAGTTCAAGGGAAATTACTCTCCAATTTTCCTGGTGCCAAAACCAGGAGGGAAATTCAGGACTGTCATAGATTTAAGATTTCTCAGTCGTTCATTTGCAAAAAAAGATTCAAGAAGGAGGAAAGTCCATTCCGCACTAAATTCTTATTTTCCTGGAGATTATATGGTGAATAGATCTCAAAAACTCTTACTTGGATGTGCCTTTAAGAGACTCACACTGAAAGTATTTAAAGAAACGGTTCAGCGTGAAAATAAGAACTGTGTAAATAGATAGGCTGTGCAAAATAAAAAATGTTAAAAAATATAGTTAGTTAGCCAAAAATGTAAAGTATAAAGGCTGGAGTGACTGGATGCCTAACATAATAGCCAGAACACTACTTCCTGCTTTTCAGCTCTCTAACTCTGAGTTAGTCAGCAACTTGAAGGGGGGCCACATGGGACATAACTGTTCAGTGAGTTTGCAATTGAACCTCAGCATTCAGCTCAGATTCAAAAGTAACAGATATGACCCATGTGTCCCCTCCCCCCTCAATTCTGATTGGTTACTGCCTGGTAACCAGTAAACCAGGAGACCTGAAAAGCAGGGAGTAGTGTTCAAGTACATGCTTGGAAACTGAGAAGGACATAATGTCTGCCTTTGGGATATCCTCTGGTGTGATTTACACTCTTCTGCATAGCAGGAAACGAGCAACAAATCATACAGTATATATCAATGGATTTGGTCTAAATGCATGCATTGGTGTAAACAAAAGAATATTGTTCTGGAATCAGCTTCAATTCCTGTTATTCTAGATTTTCAAGGCAATTTCCAATCGTGAGCCTAGACACTGGTCTGTATGCCAAAATCAGACCTCTGTATAGTCCTGAAAGCTTTGTGTCAACCTCCATTTGAACCTTTATCATTAGCCTCCTTTTCTCACCTATCTGCTTCAGTTAGATTAGAATAGGTGAGTTACAAGTACTGTCATGTAATAACCATATTCTCAAGTACTTCTCAGTGAAATCACCATTAGGCCTAACCTGTCTTTTTCTCCAAAGGTGAATTCTGAGTTTCACAGAGATTTTGAAGTTTCACTGCCTTCTTTTTATCCAAAACCAAATAACAATGAAGAACAAAAAAGAGTTGCATCTCCTAGATGTGAAACGTTCTCATTTATCTGCGTAGGGTTAATTCCTTTTGTATTTCAGATTCATTGTTTATTTATTTTTTTTAAAAACGGCTATATGAGCAAGACGGTGATATTCTTGTTGTACACCTGTACTGATTTGCAGAGCAGCATTGTGGTCAAGATTTTCCTCGTTCACAAAAAATTATAGGTTGGATGTTTCAGTTCCTCGAGAAGCAGCCTTCGCTCAGCCTCTCCTGATTGCCTCTTCTTCATGGTCCCTTCCCCTATTATTACTGCTTTCAAACTCTCAAGTGCTGCTTGTAGGGACCAGGGGGGAAAGATAGGATTTATACTCACCTTAAATTCTTCTTCCCTCAGTCCCAAAAGTAGCACGTTGTTTTCACCATAATATTGATTGATAATATTCTGGTCATATTGCTTTATAAATAGCTGATGTGTGGGAGAAGAGCTGCGGGCTATATGGGGACGGGTTGTGACAAATGCCCTTCAATATGTATGTTGAGACACAAATGTTGGCATACTAGTAGCTAGCTCACCACCCATATCACACTTATATAGTATTTGTTTCATATCTCACAAGCTACTAAGGCCAGGGAAAGTACATTTTTTTTGCACATCCCAGGGTTAAGCAGTGGTATGTGTTAAACTCAAGAAGCAGATAAGGGGGCAATAAATTCATTTAAATAATACCACGTAATTTGCTGTAATGTTGGAATCTCCACTAGCCGTTATGTAATCTGGCCCCTGCCGTTAGTGGATTAATGCTAGGTCAGATTTTTTCCTCTGTGCACTGACTGTTGTCATAGAAACCTTACACTGTCCTAATTTTTGTGTGTAGAGTCTGGCTTCATGTTTATACGCTTGGACGGCTCAATGACACAGAAAAAACGAACTGAAGCAATTCAGAGCATCCAGAGAACAGTCACCAGCCATTATGCTCCTGTCAGCCCAAGGGGTTGGCTTAAACTTGACTGCAGCTTCAGTATTTTTAATGGATCCCATAAGTAAACAAAAGTTGGTGGATGGGGTGGATGTTGGTTTGTTCAGGAATGAATGCAGTGTGAGTGTATGGGTAAGGGCATACTGGGAGATTCGGGGAGATTAGTCGCCCATCGATAAATAGCCTCTTCTTCGGGGCGACAATCTCCCCGAACTGCCTTCCTCTACCCTCCCTCCGGCTATAATGGAAAAATCGCCAGTGGGATAGCACTCACGGCGAAAGTGCCATCCGACTGGTGATTTTTCGGGAAGGCAGTTCGGGGAGATTGTCGCCCTGAAGAAGAGGCGATTTGTAGGGATGGGCAAATTTGAGCTATTTTGTTTTGCAAAAAATTCGCCGCCGGCGAATTGTCGCTGACACCCATTAAAGTCTATGGGCGTCAAAAAAATGTTGTCGCTCGGCGAATTTATTTTGACGCGCGTTTTTATTTATATTTTTGACGCACACTGCCATACAAGTCTATGGGCGTCATTTCCACGGCAAAACAAGGCGAAAAAATTCGCCCATCCCTATCGATTTGTCACTGGGGCGACTAATCTCCCCGTGTGCACTAATTGCAGGTGTCCTGAAGGGGAGTAGTTTGTTTCTAACGACCCCATAACTTTAAAGGAAAACTATATCCCCAAAGTGAATACTTGAGCAGGCCTGGATTTGTGGAAAGGGCCGGGCCTAGGACGGCAGAATTTTAGGGGGGCAGTATGCCATCCAACCATACCCTCATTGGTACAGAATCACTGGGGATTTGCAGGAGATACAATTGTTTTTCATATTTCCTGTGCACCAATCCTCAGTACTCTAAACCTGATGCTGAAAATCTGCGCATGTGCTCAAAGGTAGGGGAAGGGACAGGGGAGAGTAATGGCAGCAGGCCTAGGGGCGTCTGTTATGTAAAACCGGCCCTGTACTTGAGCAACAGATGATTTATATCAAATGAAGTGGCATATCTTACCAAACTGGAATATATATTTAAGTAAATATTGCCCTTTTACATCTCTTGCCTTGAACCACCATTTTGTGATGGTCTGTGTGCTGCCTCAGAGATCACCTGACCAGAAATACTATAACTCTAACAGAACTCTGTCTGTTAATTGGCTCATGTGACCGAACAAGTATGGTTTGTTTCTGTGCACCGTGAATTGCAGGATCCCAGGGGACGGCCCTTATTTTTTAAAATGGCAATTTTCTATTTAGGATTACCAATGGCACATACTACTAAAAAAGTATATTATTATGAAAATGGTTTATTTACATGATACAGAATTTTACACATGAGCTGTTTTATGCAATATCTTTTTATAGAGACCTACATTGTTCAGGGGGTATAGTTTTCTTTTAAGGTGGACATACATTAGCTAATTATCCGTGGCATCCACCCAAGCAGCCTGCAGATCAAATGCCATTTTAACAACAGGATAACCGTTTTCTTAGATTAGGTGATTGTCTTCTGAGTAGTCTACACGAAGGCTTTCTTCGTTATACTTAAAGGGATACTGTCATGGGAAAAAAAAATTTTTCAAAATGAATCAGTTAATAGTGCTGCTCCAGCATAATTCTGCACTGAAATCCATTTCTCAAAAGAGCAAACAGATTTTTTTATATTCAATTTTGAAATCTGACATGGGGCTAGACATTTTGTCAATTTCCCAGCTGCCCCAAGTCATGTGACTTGTGCTCTGATAAACTTCAGTCACTCTTTACTGCTGTACTGCAAGTTGGAGTGATATCACCCTCCTCCCTTTCATCAGCAGCAGCCAAACAAAAGAACAATGGGAAAGTAACCAGATAACAGCTCCCTAACACAAGATAACAGCTGCCTGGTAGATCTAAGAACAACACTCAATAGTAAAAACCCATGTCCCACTGAGACACATTCAGTTACATTGAGAAGGAAAAACAGCAGCCTGCCAGAAAGCATTTCTCTCCTGAAGTGCAGGCACAAGTCACATGACTGGGCAGCTGGGAAATTGACAAAATGTCTAGCCCCATGTCAGATTTCAAAATTGAATATAAAAAAATCTGTTTGCTCTTTTGAGAAATGGATTTCAGTGCAGAATTCTGCTGGAGCAGCACTATTAACTGATTCATTTTGAAAAAAAATTTTTTTCCCATGACAGTATCCCTTTAATGTGTGGACTGTACTCATTTATAGCTCAAAAGCTGAGGAAAATAAAACCTTTCATGTTAGTTCTCTTTCCAGTGTATAATTCATCCATAATCATTTACAATTTTGAGCATGAAGATTTCTAAATCAAGCTCATTGTAGGCTGTTGCCCAATCACATCACTTGATGTGCTTCCGAGTTGCAATGCTAGGTTAAGGGGGGGGGGGAGAGAAATTCCATGAGGAAATTAAGAGCAGGGGGATTTGCCACGATTTCAGAACTTAGCGGAATTCTGCACCTATTTTTAATATAAAACAAAGATGCACATTTACAAGTGCAAATCTTTACAAAAAGATTCTAATTAATTTATTGGGAGGTATATCTAACCTCTAGCGGTTCAACCACAACTCCCAGGACCTCTTCTAGCCACATGTCAGGATTTTAACTGGGCTGCCATCCCAGGTTTTAGCAAAGGCAAAGCTTTAGCAGCAGCTCATCTCAATGTTTTTTTCCTAAAATCAAATACAATTCTATTAAACTATATCCTGCAATTTAGTAGCAGCATTGTATAGGGATTGGTTACCAGTCCTTACCCAGGGAAGCTTAGAATCTTTTACTACGGTTTTAGTAGCCATTCAGAACTTTGTAAACTTCACATTTTTGCTATTACCCTCAAGTTTCGAAGTGAAAAAACTTTGAAATTCGACCATCGAATAGGCTAGTCCGACATTCGAAGTAGAAGGATTTTTAAGATCGTACAATCGTGCTAGGATCATACATCAAATCGAACGATTTAATCGTACGACTTTACAAAAAAGTCCTTTGACTACTCAAAACTTAGCCAAATATTGGCTACGGGTTCTAGGAGGTCCCTATAGGCTAACATAGCAATTCAGCAGGTTTAAGGTGCCAAAGTGGCAAAGTTTTTTTAAAGAGACAGGACTTCGATTTTCGAATGGTTCGAATAGTCGAATTTGGCCTATTCGATGGTTGAAGTACCCAAAAATTCACTACGACCCTTAGTAAATGTGCCCCTATGTGTGTACACTTTTGGGGTACTTTCAGCAGAGAGAAATCCCATCTGTGAGTGTAAAAGGAAACAGATACATGGAACATACCAATTGCATGCAATTATAGGGCCTTGGCACTGCCAACTGCTCCTTGTTTTCTGGGTGGGGGTTAGGATTGATTATGTAGCTTTAAAAAAAGTCCCCCAGAAAAATACAAAAAGTGGTGGACAGGGAAAAGAATGAAAGGGGGGGTTGTGTGTCCCCACATTAGAGCAGTTATCTGGGCCCATTTACCAATAATTGAACTTTGATTTGTTTTTCCCTCACAAATCTTTGAGAAATTTGTGATTTTGCCATGTTTATAATAATTCCAAGTTTTAGATATTCTTATCTCTTAGTGCATCATTCAGCATGGTTTGTTTGCACCTTTTATATTCAGAGGTTTTAGGAATTCAATGACAATCGTGGTTTTAGAGTGTGCTTAGTTGTGGTTTTAAAACCCTCTAAAACCTAAAAACGATTACAGCCGTGCTAAAGGGAAACTACACTACAGAACATTGCAGATCTCAACAAATAAAACAGAACATATATAATCCACTACGTCATATAAATCTTCTTACAATTACACTTATGCGATACAGTGCGTGCCATTGGATAACCTTAAATAGAATGTTGCCCTTTAAGCAGTTAGACAAGCAATATTTCCTGTCAGGTGATTGGAGGGAGCATACAGCCCAACACAAAAGGGTGCCTCAGGGAAGAAGAGCAGTATTTATGGTTCTGTGTTTGCCAGTTAAGCAAGATTCTTCCAAAGGTCATGATATAATGCACGAGAGCCATGAATATCCTTAGACTGGTGCTTGTGATGCCATAGGTCATATAAAGTGTGTACATTATAGTAAAGTAGCGCCTGTTATTAAATATTACATACAAGATTAGATGGCAACTCTGAGTTCAGTGACCTGTGTACAGAACAGTCTCCAGCCCTTTATATGATCATGGAACTCCTAAGTGACTTAGAATATCCTTAGTTTACAATAGAGGGCACAGTTATTAACTATATGCTGAAAATGTATTAGTGAACCATTTTAACGGTATAGTTTTCTTTTGCAGCTGTTGGGAATGTGCGGCCTATGTATTGTGCGTGCCTCTGTTTTGTAGAGCTATGCAGGCACTGAATTTTGCTTGTTGATATAAGCCATCTGCAGCATCTCTTTGATGCCATTGGGTAGTTTAGTGCCAAGATAAGGCTTGGGTCACTTTTACAATTCGTGTGCAGTTTATGCCAGTTGTACAAGACTATAGGGTAGTAAACCCTGCTGCACAACTAAACGTTCTTCAGTTTGTTGGGTAGAACTAAACAAGCGTTTTCAGTCCGATCTGACAATGCAGGTGTCAATTTGGACGCGCCGAAAATAGTGAAAGAAATGTCGGATGAAGTCGCAGCATACATCCGACACTATTGTCTGATGCAGCATCCAACATTTCTATCTCTTACCTCATTTCCCAGGCATCCGACGCCTGCGTTTTGTTGGAGCGCATCAGATTGGACCAAAAACGCTTGGTTAGTTCTAACTTAAAACTCCCAGAATGTCACACATGCTACTTGTTTGTATTCTTAAAGCAATATTGCACAACTCCCCCCCCCCCAAATCTCCACAGCCAGCAAGTACTTTAAAATGCAAACAGTTATATATTGTCTAATTCCAGTGTCATAATGTAGAAAAATAAATTCTCTTTAAGACAACAGCAAGATGGCGGACTATGCTCACTGGCCAGTTCTCTGGCATTTATAACAGTCTTTGATTAGAATTGTCAATGGTGAGTTTTATTACATCTACATCTAAACTTTTTTTTTTTTTTTAAAGAAAACTAAGGGGGTGTTGTGGGATGGCTTTACATCCCCTTAAAGGCCAATTTAACTACCAACTGCCCTCAGATGTGCTGTGCATGTACCAGGAACAAAAAGACCCAGTGACCCAAGTGATCAGCCTCTAATCCTTAGTAGCTCTATAGATAATTAATATTGATACCAACTACCCAGTTCATACAGTAAATGTAAACCATCTATTCCAAAGAATGATCAAAGGAACCCTTTCCTATGTTGATTAATTGAACAAACATTTAGTAAGAAACTTGTAGGGGAAAAAAAAAAAATCCATAAAGTGCTTTTGGTATAGTTAAGTGTTATGGGTGGTGCTACAAGTGTGGTTATCAACCCAATATATATTGAAGTTGTACCTTCACTTGGACACAGTGGTGTGAAAAACTATTTGCCCCCTTCCTGATTTCTTATTCTTTTGCATGTTTGTCACACAAAATGTTTCTGATCATCAAACACATTTAACTATTAGTCAAAGATAACACAAGTAAACACAAAATGCAGTTTTTAAATGAGGGTTTTTATTATTTAGGGAGAAAAGAAATCCAAACCTGTGTGAAAAAGTAATTGCCCCCTGAACCTAATAACTGGTTGGGCCACCCTTAGCAGCAATAACTGCAATCAAGCGTTTGCGATAACTTGCAACGAGTCTTTTCCAGCGCTCTGGAGGAATTTTGGCCCACTCATCTTTGCAGAATTGTTGTAATTCATCTTTGAGGGTTTTCTAGCATGAACCACCTTTTTAAGGTCATGCCACAACATCTCAATAGGATTCAGGTCAGGACTTTGACTAGGCCACTCCAAAGTCTTCATTTTGTTTTTCTTCAGCCATTCAGAGGTGGATTTGCTGGTGTGTTTTGGGTCATTGTCCTGCTGCAGCACCCAAGATTGCTTCAGCTTGAGTTGACGAACAGATGGCCGGACATTCTCCTTCAGGATTTTTTGGTAGACAGTAGAATTCATGGTTCCATCTATCACAGCAAGTCTTCCAGGTCCTGAAGCAGCAAAAAAACCCCAGACCATCACACTACCACCACCATATTTTACTGTTGGTATGATGTTCTTTTTCTGAAATGCTGTGTTACTTTTACGCCAGATGTAACGGGAAGCGCACCTTCCAAAAAGTTCAACTTTTGTCTCGTCGGTCCACAAGGTATTTTCCCAAAAGTCTTGGCAATCATTGAGATGTTTTTTAGCAAAATTGAGACGAGCCTTAATGTTCTTTTTGCTTAAAAGTGGTTTGCGCCTTGGAAATCTGCCATGCAGGCCGTTTTTGCCCAGTCTCTTTATTATGGTGGAGTCGTGAACACTGACCTTAATTGAGGCAAGCGAGGCCTGCAGTTCTTTAGATGTTGTCCTGGGGTCTTTTGTGGCCTCTCGGATGAGTTGTCTCTGCGCTCTTGGGGTAATTTTGGTCGGCCGGCCACCGTTCCATGTTTTTGCCATTTGTGGATAATGGCTCTCACTGTCTTTCGCTGGAGTCCCAAAGCTTTAGAAATGGCTTTATAACCTTTACCAGACTGATAGATCTCAATTACTTTTGTTCTCATTTGTTCCTGAATTTCTTTGGATCTTGGCATGTCGTGCTTTTGGTCTACTTCTCTGTGTCAGGTAGCTCCTATTTAAGTGATTTCTTGATTGAAACAGGTGTGGCAGTAATCAGGCCTGGGGGTGAGTACAGAAATTGAACTCCGGTGTGATAAACCACAGTTCAGTTATTTTTTAACAAGGGGGGCAATCACTTTTTCACACAGGCCCATGTAGATTTGGAGCTTTTTTTTCTCCCTTAACAACGTAAACCTTCATTTAAAAACTGCATTGTGTGTTCAATTATGTTATCTTTGACTAATAGTTAACGGTTTTTGATGAGCAGAAACATGTAAGTGTGACAAACATGCAAAAGAATAAGAAATCAGGAAGGGGGCAAATAGTTTTTCACACCACTGTACACCTAGTAGCATTACCAGCAGAGAAGACCCTGCATGTACCATAAGCCTGTGTTCTTTTTTCCCTACAAAGGACTCCTGTTTGTAAAGGAACAGTTTGCATAGTACAAATGTAAAATTGGTCAGACCATCATAACATTCTACTTGCAGTCTTGTCCGATTAAGATTTAAAGGGAATATTTAACATTGGCAATAGAGATATTGCCCATAGCAACCATACAGTAATATTCAGTCACCTACAAGCTACAAAAACACACACAGATCTTGATTGCATCAGTTATCTGCTATGTAACCTGTGGCCTTAATGGCTGCACCCATGGCTACACAGTAGCTTGTTTATATAAACTATCATAGTGTTTCTGAAGCAAACACCTGTTTTACAATGGCAATACATTTTTTTTTTTTAACTACAAGTGCCCATACACTTAAGGGCATATATTATGTGGCACTGCCAGACCTTTAAGACACAAGCAGTTTTTCTAGTTCTACTGTAAAGACAGGAGTTCAAAGAACTTTGATCAAAGAATCAAACAGATACTGATTTGGGATCAGTTTATTTCTGAAGTGCCATGTTAGTTCAGAAAAAAAAAAGTGTAGTACTGTAAATTAGCCTTTATGGCTACAGAACTGAACAAGAAGCATTCCAATGTGTGTTGGCAGTGCACTTGGTGCTGCTTCCAGAGTCTCGAGTTTAGGAGCAGAAATGTTCATGCTAAGACAGTTTGCAGATGTGGACAAAGGACAACTTTGTGGGTACCCTGGAGAAGCAAACTGCCATTGCTTACACAACCAGTACAAACCAAGATGGATCACATGGAACAGCGTGGGAGCATTTGCTATTGCTTAAAGCAAGGTGGAGAATTCCAAGTGTATGTTGGGGTTAAAATTACCACTTAGGGGTTATTCAAGTTTCAAACCAGATCTAAAACTATTAATCCCATTAAAGCCACAACTACCCTCTAGCTACAGCTAAAAAGGGAAAAATGGCACATTAACTGGATTTGTAACAGTTTACCCATATTTAAACTTTCCCCACAGACAGTGGGAACAATGGTCTTCGTAAAGCTCCTAGCAATTAACAGACAAAACGCTGTCCTAGACAATGAATAGCTCTTGAACACGTTCTTAATGCAAGAGAAGAAGTTCTATTGGAGATAAGAGTCAAGCTTCTTTTTGATGTTTTCATACGAGTCCTCTCCCATGTAGTCAACCTGGCCCTGTTCCCATCTTTCCCTGCGTTCCTCTGAAGATGCAGATGGAGGAGAGTGCGAGATTGACATCTGTACCACCGCTTCTTTAACCTCCTCCTAAAAAGAGAAGAGAAAAACAATGTACTGACTCCAATACAACCAGGAAGGATAAAGCCTGAAGATGAGGAAACTCAATGAATAGCTCCCATGCAGGAGTGCATGCAAAGCAGTACAGAAGACAGTCACAAGGCCAGAAACCCCTGAATAGAGATGAGAACTGAAACAAAGCTGCGATGTTTAGCAATTAGGGAAGGTTTAAGTTAGTCATACCTCTCTACAGAAGCGACAAGAGTAAGCCAGTGAATAGACCAAGCCCGACAGCTGTGGACAGTTTTAAGAAGAGTTAAAAAGTTGGAAGTGTGGAAATCTAGATGCCCTATATCAGGAGAGCTGCCCTGCAAGACTAGGAAGTTACAGCTCATGCATAAGTCACTTTCACAACAAGCTTGAGAAAGGAAAAAAAAAAAAAAAAAAAAGAGAAGAGAATGTTGACTACTGGGGAAGTGATTTTGTTCATAGGGGCAGATTCACCAAGCGCTGAATTTGCGCTAGCGTCTGCTTCGCTCACATCGCAACACTTTGCCAGGTGTAGATTAGCCAGGACAACTAAGTCACTAAAATCCGAAATTGCTTCCAGGGCGCTGAATGCTGGCGAAGTTGCCCTAGTGTTACTGCACCAAGCGAAGCTGCACTAGCATTGGCTAATTTGCATACGGCGGGAAGTTGAATGGACGTATATGTTGCAGCAAATACATTACACAAGCCAGGGAAACCTTAATAAATTAAAGTGGTTATATTGCCCTACACATGAGCCCAGTGTATAGTTTATGTGCCATATGTAAGGAAAATGATCTTTTGCAGCATATCACCTGAAAAATTAAAAGGTAGACCGTTTGGGATTTAGAAAATGTTTAAATTTTTTGAAGAACTCCTATCTACTCTTATTGCACTTCGCCTGGTCTGAGGTGGCGAAGGCAAGTCTGGCGCAAGAGGTAACGTTCAGTAAAATCTGCATCTTAGTCAATTTGTGTAGTTACGTCCATTCGCCAGAGCGTAACTTCACCAGGCGTTAGGGAGTGAATTACTGCTAGAGTCTCTCCTTCACCAGCAGTTACGCCTGCGCCCATTAGTAAATTGGCAAAGTAACGAAAGGATGTCACGCTGGCAAATCTTTGGTAGAGAGTTAGTCACTTCGCCCTTTAGTGAATCTGCCCCATAGTGTGTAACAATTTGTAGAGTAACTGGAATTCTGGGTAAAAGGAGACAAGTACCCAGATGTGGCATTTAGTTATCTAAACCAGCAGGAGCTTACATTTAGGTTATACAGTTATCCTAAGGTAGATGGAAGTTACATTTTAGTTACAGATAGCGTTAATCCGGCTATCCAAATTAAAGAGACAAGGTTAGTGGGACTTAAGACCCATCCTATTCATATATAAGGCTTTGGACTACTTATAACATTAATACATCTTTAGGATTACTCCAAACAAAAAGGGAAATCTGTATATAACCCCAGAGAACAGAGCTGCAGAATAAAAGGACTAAGGTATGTGCTAAACTAAACAAGACAAATATACAAGTATTTTGCTTAATTGAGCATTTAGTGTATGCAGCTGTATTTTGACACTGCCAAAAAAAAAAACAAAAAAAAAAAAACAAACTGTTCCAGTAGAATGCTACCCTTAACTTCCAAAAAGAAGTATCCGGATAGTGATGAGGAACTGGCCCGATACCTTGAATGCCAAATATTTCTGCAATTGCAGTTCAGGATCTGGAGATACTTCTATTTTCCCTACCTGAATTAGGTCCTGGAGGCTTTTTGGGCTAGACTTTGCAGCTCTCTATTCTTTTATAACAGCTCAAGCTTTGCTAGGCTGAAAACATTGAGCCTTAACAGAAGTACAAAGCCAGTAGCATTCACAGATCACCTGTTTTGATAGCAAGTGATGGGTTACTAGTCCTGGTGCAAACATCACTGAAAACTTTCATTCCAACCAACTGTAGTTACCTGCACCTACATGAGATACTAAGCAATTCCCTATACGGACATGTGGGGGAGATTACAATACAAGAGCACCACCACACTTCCTGAACAGTCAGAAATCATTGTAGCAAAGTAAAACACCACACGGAGTATTTGTCAGGCCAATGTATAATCCGGATTTAGAGAAATGAGGAGACTACACTAGGCTGGCAATGTTTTGCCTAAATAGGAATCAACAGAAGTGAATGCATTCCCAGTGCTGCTGTATAGTGTTGTTGCACTTTCAGGAATTTCAGTATTAATAAAAACTGGGTAAATGGAAAGGCTGTGCAAAATATAGTTCGCCAAAAAATGTAATGTATAAAGACTGGAGTGACTGGATGTGTAACATTATAGCCAGAACACTTACTTCCTGCTCCTTGTTTCCACTGGTTACCAGGCAGTAACCAATCAGTGACTTGAAGGGGCCACAACAGTTGCTTTTAAATCTGAGCTGCATGCCGAGGATCAATTGCAGACTCACTGAATAGTTATGTCCCATGTGCCCACCCCCCTTAAAGTTGCTGATTAGGGGAGAGTGTTCGAGAGCTGCAAAGAAGCAGTAGTGTTCTGGCTATCATGTTAGACATCCAGTCACTCCAGCTTTTATAGAGATTACATTTTTGGCCAACTATTAAGAAACATTTTTATTTTGCACAGCCTATTTACCCAGTTTTTATTTTTACACTGAACTGTTCCTTTAAGCATGACAGTTGGGGGCCCCTTTCCCATCAGCTGAAACACAAGCATAGAATGAGCCTTATGCTGTAAAGCATAACAAATCTGTAGCAAGATAATCAATGAGAATGAGTATACGTTTTACTCAATATTTTTAATTCAAGCACCAATACTTAATGGAGAGATTAAAAGTCAGGGGTCCCAACCTAAAGGCCAAACAGGGTTAACTGATAAAACTACTTTGTAAGCATCCGACAATGTTTATTTGTACCACTATGGACCCAGCGAGCCAGGATAAGTTATATAAAGCGTACCACTTGTAGGGCAGTTGTTTCTTCTTTAACTGCTCCCTCTTGTGTTAGCAGAGAGACGATCCTAGTAGTGTAGATGTCCCACCAGAGGTTCAGGAAATCTGGGTGAATCAGAGTTTGATCATGTACATCGCTGCTCACGCTTTTTGTTTCACTGTTATATGTATAGTTCCAAGGCTTAAGTTTCCCCAGGAAATGCACCACCTTCGCATTGGAGCCAAATCTACAAATTAAAGCCAGAAAGTCAGTTTCTGCAGAGCAGTGATCTGTGTTTTATACATACCAATGGTATCCTGCAAGTCAAAGGTGTGCACATCTCTACAAAAGGCAGAACAGCAGCGTGCAATAAAGTGCTTATCCATTTAATACTTGCTACTATTAAGTCACTACCCATTGAATTGCCTTTTCAAACCCAAGTATAACCTTGATGGAAGGGCTGCTTAATGGACTACTAGAACAAGAGTCAAGTGCAGCAATGCTTATGTTAGCAACTGCATAAACTCGAGCAATTGATGTTACAGAGACCAGACAGGATTCCCATGACAGTTCAGGCATTTATAAAGGCAGCTGCAAATCTATTTACTAGCTTCCATCAGCTGACATAGACATAAATGCGACATTCAGTTACAGACCTAAGTTGACCAAAACACAAAAACAAAACAAAAAAACTCACGCTTTGAATGCTGGAAGGTAGGAGTACAAGGAAACGCTGCTGAGGTTGTACACAAAAGGGAGATGCTTGTTTATATCTTTTGTCGACCAAGTATTAAAAAATGTGTTCAGCAATCCCTGGTCCCCACCTAGAAAAGAAAGTGCAAAATAGAGATAATACTGCCAAGTGCTGCATTTATAATTTGAGGGGAAAAAAATTCCCCTTGAAGTTCCATGTAAACAAGCCAATAGCAAACTGATAAGATATAGAATTGGACCCAAATGCTTACATTCCACTACAAACAATGCAATATAAAATGGAAATTCTTGCTGTAAAAAGTTAGATATTCTGTAATTGTATTCTCTTTCTGGCAGGTATTTTACATATGATCTCAGGATCAAAGTTGTTGTCTCATAACAAAACAGCCTTGAACACTCAAATAATCCAAAAGCTCATGCTTTACCTTTAACTGCTGCAAATTGGAAATTTAGGGTAAAGCAGGTCACTATAAGGTGGCAGCTGATTTGCCAGTGTATGGGGACAAACGCAGTCAGCCTGCTCAGGTTATGTGGCCAGGGATACAGACAATAGCTTACATGAAATATTAGCAAAGGAAGACTAAATCAGTCAATTTTAATACGAAGTTTTAAACAACATTTTCTTCTGTAATAGAACTAATGGGATAAGGTACCAGGTACTGTTTGATATAATGTAGTAAAGATGAATCTGCACAGCCAAAGTATTCGTAAAGGTAAACTAGTCATGAACGCACATACCAAATAACCATATCTTCCTGTTCAGCACAATGTGAGGTAATGAATGGATGGGGAATGACAGGTTAAACTGATGAGACCCATTTGTTGGTGGATTGCTCCAATTAAACAGTGGGGATGCAGTTTGTACCAACATAAACCCACTGGTCTTTAGTGTTTAGTTTTTAGCAGACTTAAGGTGATCCTAGTTAAGTAAAGTCCCTTATCCAGAAACCCCAGGGGTCCCAAGCCTCCTGGATAGCAGGTCCTTTAAGTATTCTAATGAAGCTTTATGCCCCAGTATGTTCTGGCCTTCTAGACCTCTAGTCCTGTTAGTAAGTAAAAAGCAAAGCATACTGACCGTCAAAGCTGCCTTTTTCCGTTGCCAACTGCAGAAGTTTATTGTAGGTTTCAAAAGATGGTGTAAAAACAAACACTCCAGAGTTGAAGCAGTCAGGCCAGCCTGGGTCCGGTGCTGCAGACAGCTCTTCTCTTTCAAAAAGCTCATCGACGTTGCACAAAACCTACAGTGAAAAAAAAAAAATAAATAAGTATTAACATCTTAAATAAATAAAAGCCAACAAGAGCACCACCTCCCATGCAGTACTCAACTGGCTGCTCCTCTCTAAGCAATTGTCCATTGACTCAAATGTGATAGAATGTGTTAAAGCAGCGGGGGGGGGGAACCCCACTAGCCAGGCGTTGGCAATAGTGAGGGACATTTTGAACACTGAAAGGGTGGATGGGGGTCTAACTACAAAGCCTACAAATGCCATTGAATAACAGAGCTAAAGGCAATGTGGCCAACTATTCCCTCTATAAACACAAGAATAAGTTATTCTCTGTCCTACCATAGCGTCTGCATCCATGAATACACATTTTGAATATTCTGTAAGGGTCCAACAGTGTATTTTTGTCAGTGTGACTCCCAATTCAGGTCGTTTCATTAAAGCCAGGTTTGCAGAATCCTCACTGTCCAAGACATCCACCACTCGAACATCATCATAGACTTTGTCCAGTACTTTTCTTAAAGAAAAAAAATGAAAAAATTATATAAAAATTATAATATATTTTATATTAATATAGTTTAAGCAAAACAAGTTAGGCTTAAAACATGACGAAGAACTTGAATCATGCCATCAGCAGCAACACTATGGGGCAGATTTATCAAGGGTCGAGTTTTTTTATGGTCAAAACTGTAAAATTGGACTGAGTAATTCAAATTCAATAAGAGTCTTTAAAAAAAAAAAAAAAAAAAATTAGAATTGAGATTTCATACTCTGGAAGAACTCAAATTAGACTAGGCGGCACCTAAAACCTGCCGAATTACTGTTTAAGTCAATGGGAGAGGTTCAGGGATCAATTTGGAGTTGTGGCCTTCCTGACATTCAAGCTTTTTTTTTTTTTTTTTTTTGGAGTTTTAAAAATTTGGTTCCAATTTTCGGGTCGATTTAATTCATCAAGAGTTTGATGAAAAAAAAAAAGTTAATAACTTTAGATATTTCAGCTTTAAGGGAGTTTTTAAACGCTCCCATGAATTCGAAATTCGACCCATGTGCCTCTAAGGGGCCCCATTTATCAAAAGTGATAAAAGAAGAAAATTGTGAAATCTAACATCACCAATTAATAATGTAAAAAAAAAAAAAAAAAAAAAAATCAATTTCCTTGAAGCCACCCAGATGGCTTCATTGCTTGTCACTTGGCAGTGTCACGGTCAGAAACCAAGCCTTGTACATGATGGAACACTGTTCTTTAGGAGATCATATTCCTTACCTCATGGAGTCAGAGACCTGTGGAGTTATAATATTCCTTACCTCATGGAGTCAGAGACCTGTGGAGTTATAATATTCCTTACCTCATGGAGTCAGAGACCTGTGGAGTTATAAGCACAGCCAGCTTATTCCTAGTGTTATGTCGTCGGAGAGATGATCCCAACACCAGCGCTCCTTTCACATAAGTGTCATTCGTAGCCAGGGTGACAAAAGCTTGATCTTGAGGAAAAATAAAGCAGTTTTGGTGATCCCATCACTGGGCACCTTGGAAAGAGTCGATAGTTCAAATAAAACAGTGGTACCCAGATATGAAATCCCATTCCTGTACAGGTATGGGATCAGTTATCCAGAATGCTCTGGAACTGGTGTTTCCGGATTACCAATCTTTCCATAATTTTAGATATTTGTAAATTAAGTCTGCTAGAAAATCATGTAAACATTAAAAATAGGACGATTTCCCTTCCAATGATGATAAATCAGTTTGGATCATGTACAAGGTGCAGTTATTAGAGAAATGGAAGCCATTATTAAAAAAAAAAAAAAATTGTATAAAATGTATTCTATGGGAGAGGACCATGGCGTAGTTTGGTACAGGTCTGGGTCATCGTCTGAGCAGATTTATAGAAGTGAACAAGTGGAATGCTCTGACTTGCTAGGAGTTCACTCAGCTTTAGGGCTTCATGCACATGAGAGCAAACTCCCATGGTGCAAGAATATAGCTGGTTTCAACATGAAGGCATATTTCCACATGCATTTACTGTATATTCATAGTTTCCAGTATAAGGCAAGGTCAGAGCACCACTAGTGTTTGCATAACCACAATCAAAATGTATTCAAGTTAAGAAAATGCAAGGCTCATAACAGGGGAAGCTCAAATTGAGGCAACTGTTGGTTTAGCAGGGTTGTGGCACATAAGACACATGCAGAAGTACAAATACTTTCTTTTTAGGATACAACATTTTTGGCCCTTACCCAGACACAAAGCAGTGGATCGTTTGCCCCAGACTGGCAATAGTTAGCATAGGGATTGTAGACCATAGCTTAGAATCCACCTAAAGGAGCCAGGTTCATTTTTGGAAACTACTCCTATGCTGAAATACTAGGAAGGTTGGAATGCTGGCTCTTCCCTTTAGGCTGTGGCTGCTATTTGATGCTGCAAATTCAAGCCTCATTTGTCTTTAGATATGCTAATCTCGCTGTGTGACAGACAGCATTTGAATGGGAAGCCAGTATGCAAGTTACACCAAAGGAGATAGCTGTATTGTTCTGTTCACAACTTTGATCACTTCGTTTTCCGAAGTCACCCGGAGTGCCATCCTGCCGATGGGAAGGACATGTCGCTGGGCGACTAATTTAGCAGAACTACTGAACTCTCAATTCTGGAGAGAGATCTCTACAAAATCCGGAAAAAAATATAAAAAAAAATGCAACAGATAATGGGATAATGTGACATGTTGTAAAGTACACAAATTTCCATGTAGTTCACAAGGTATAAGCTACTGTTAATTATACAAAGAAAAAAAATGAAGCCAATTCAACAACATCTAGAACGGAGCCCGGAACGGTTTGTTTAAAAAAAGGTTTCTAAAATGCAGTATTCAATTTATCTAAATCTAAGTGCCTTATATCCTGAAACCTGGCTGCTGGTAAAGCTATAGATGAGCAACGATGGCCCTTATTGAACCAAATCAGCTAGAGGCAGAATTAGCAGAGTCTGTGAGCAAGCAAAATCACTGCGAAGGGAAGGGTGTGAAGGGGCCCAGCTGCATGGTCTGCAGCCTGTTCTTATTAAAAGAGGGAATGGTCATGAAATAGGCCAAGTGTTTAGCAGCCCACTGGGAATTTTCCTGGTATCCTGGTGGGATGTCCCAACACTGGATCCAGCTAGGGTGCCTATAGCAAGAGTTGGGGTCAGAGTTGAACCACCAGTAGATAAAAATTGAGTTAGCCAGATAGTACAAATATAGATCAGACTACCCTGTGACCAGGGCTTTTAGCTCTAAGGACTGGAATTGTGTCATAGCTTTGAACATTGATTTGGTAGCTGGTGGTTGTTATGTTAAAGTTATAGTAGAAAGACCAGCATTTCCTACAGTTGTGTGTGAGCACACAGACAATTGTGGCATGCAGAAAGAATTTTGTACTATTCTGACCTGAGCACACTTCTTTTTTTATAAAAGTGCATAGCCAAGAAGGAATTAAAGGGAACACTGACTGTGGGGCAGAATACACCAGCTAGAAATGGTCCTGGAAATCAAGGCCTTATTTGAATAAGCTGGTCGGTCCATATCAATGGAGGGTAGGGGGTGGCAAATTGGCTGGGTGATATTAAAATCATTTGTGAGTGACAGACTTGTGGGTCCTTGGGACAGCCAAGTATAGCAGTACATATGTACAGGTATTGGACCTGTAATCCAGAAAGATCAGGACCTGGGGTTTTCTGGATAACTGATCTTTCCATAATTTGGATCTTCATACCACAGAGATTTTAAGTGAGATACCGTCTGTTCCACTGAGCAGAGATGAAATGCAGGCGTCCCGTCTGATGTGCCAAATCCAAGGTTAGTAATAGGAATGTCAGACGTTGTTGATGCGTGCATACGACATGACTGTCAGATGCCAACGATGTGTCTTCAACAGTAGTGTTAGATGCATGCAGTGACAACGTCAGACATTCCCGTTACTTACCTTAAAGGTAAGGAGCAGCCAACGAGACACCCGTGATTCATCTTAGCGTGTTGGAACGGACGGTATCGCACTTAAAATCGCCCGTGGAGTTCTACCCTCAGTCTACTAGAAAATCATGTAAACATTAAATAAACCCAATAGGCTGGTTTTGCTTCCAATAAGGATTAATTATATCTTAGTTGGGATCAAGTACAAGATACTGTTTTATTTGAGAAAAAGGGAAAAAAAAGTTAATGGATTAGATTAAAATGGAGTCTATGGGAAATTACTTTCTGTAATTCGGAGCTTTCTGAATAACGAGTTTCCGGATAACTGATCCCATACTTTATGCTGCTACAGCTCCCTGAGCTTAAGGCCATAAATAGTGGGACAAGATACACACTTGCCTAATAAACGAACTAAAGTCTTCCAGTTCAGACTGAGCAGACAGTGTGAGACGCAACAAGGAATATCATGAAAGCAGTTAAATGCTTTCAGGAGAAACATAATCTGCTCAGAACAGAGTCTTCACAGGAGTATGATGCAACCTGTCGGTTGCAATAACGCTCGCATCATACTCCTGTGAAGACTGTTCTGAGCAGATTCTATATACGTCCTTACACGGAAGCATATTACTTTGAATTGCCAAAAGTTGATCATGCAAATTGCTTTTAGTCACATGATAAAAGTACTCCCTTTAGTTTCTTTTTTGGCTGCACAACAACCAGATGAGGGGGGAGGACAGAAAAAACACAAGGATTTGTATTAAAGGGGAACTATCCCAAAAATGATACAAACTTCCTCATACTGAAATAAAAAGCTTTCTAAATACAATCAAATATTCTGCATCGTTTGAAATCATCAAGTTTATCTGCACTATGCCTCTCTTAATTATCTTCTTGTAGCAGTTGGGGGTCAGATGAATGATCCCATATCCTATAGGGGGGGGGGGCTTCCTTTCCTAGCAGATGTAGTAGAGCTCAAATAGCAGATTCCAGTACAAACAAAATAACTGCCCTATGCACAAATCCTGCACGTAGAGAGACATGATGTCTGGTGATTTTAATAGAGTGAGCTCTAATACATCTTCTATGGAAAAGGAGCTCCCCTATAAGATATTGGATCATTAATCAGACACCCAACTCCTGGATGAAGACAGAATGAGGAGAAAGATACAGAGAGGGGAATAGTAAAGATAAACTTGATTATTTCAGAAATAATGCACTGCTAACATCTGCTTTGTTAGATATGTGTTCAGATGGAGAATGAATGATTGTGGTGGGGCTTAACTGTTTATTACAGAATGAAGCCACAGTCCTCCCTCATGGCAGGCATCAATACCACAGCGCAAAAACTACACAAGTCATTAAGCCGAGCATGGCATAAATGGTATTCGAGCAGTAATGGGCATCTGGCAGCCCTCCAGGGGTTGGGCAACACATTCCAGGATGAAAACAGGCAGCTAGAGAGGACATACAATGTGGTTATGTGACAGACCAAGATCAGATTAAACTGGACAGCTTTCTGTCGACAGATGTTTTTTTGAAGAGTAGAGGCTCAGGTATGAAGTAATGTTTGTATTGCCATATGAGAAACCTACTACATAGGCAAGAATGAACCATTTTAGAACCGTGTTCTGAATCAGACATTACTATACACATTGCAAGGCCATCCAGATATATTTAATAAAAGATCTGTATGAATAATCAGAAGACTTATATGTTCAGTCCCTGGCAGCTCCTCTGATAGCAGTGCTTTGCCCAGTGACAGCTATATGGCAAGTTTAATGCATATTTGAATGAAAGTCATTACAAGCTGGGGCTACTGAGTTCTTAAGGGATATTTGTTTAGTGCTACCCATAACACCCAAAGTGCAGCCTCTACTGGAATAAGTGGGCTCAGTTAACCCATGTGTTCCTTGCAGTGGAACACACAGTGGAAGAATCAAACAATTGGGTTTAAGAGAGCTAAGCCATTGTGTAACACATGCAAGTTATTTTTCATGTGTGAAATGTAAAAGTCACAGCTACATGCGCTTGGGTAGAGAAAATACCAACCCTTTTAACAGATTGGTGGGTTAAACACTCCGTATACTTCTGGTTGGGAGAAAAACCATCCTGAAACCTCTTGTAAGACACCAAGCTACATGCAGGATACACTCAAACCTCCTTTGGGGTGGGGGAAGATCATATTTGAACAATACCAACATAACCCCCACCGGAAGTAGGTAACAGTGGCAGAACTACTGGGGGGAGTAGGGGGTGCAGTTGTACCAGGGCCCATACTCCCTCCCCAGAAGATTGCGAACCACTGTAGCTGGCTGCAGCTGATAAGAAAATACATATGGAGGGGTGGGGCCTGGATGTACAGCCCGCCCCCACCTAGTTCATTACTGGTAACTTAGGACACACCATAGAAAAGCTTATGATTATTCCTCCTTCCACAACTCATACAGGTAGCATTCTGCTAGCAAACACGTTTGTCAGACCACCAGATGGTGCAACAAAAAAAATATCACTCCAAGTTTCACTGCTATATAGGCCAGCAGCACAGACTGCAGAGACCAGGGTAAATGCCTGGCGGTGTGTATACAAGCTCACCCATTTTATATACAATGCAAATTAATGTAGATTTTCAACAATTCTAAATGAAAGACTATCGCTACAGTAAATTTTGGCCATACATCTCAAAATTAGGTTGGGCAGTTGTAGCCAATGGGAGCCATCTGGACATGAACAGCAGATAGGGTGCCAGCAAATGCATGGTATACCTGCAGATGAGGAAAATAAGCCATAGGTCACATCAGGCAGTATTTAAAGCAACATGCTGCAAGTCAGCCCAAAA
This sequence comes from Xenopus laevis, assembly GCF_017654675.1. Taxonomy (NCBI): domain Eukaryota; kingdom Metazoa; phylum Chordata; class Amphibia; order Anura; family Pipidae; genus Xenopus; species Xenopus laevis. The sequence goes on along the minus strand of NC_054380.1, from coordinate 109,850,796 downwards.
CCCCCAGTTAAACAGTGCAGTCAGGCAAAGCCACATCTTAAAGTAGAAGGAAAGGTTAAACCTAAGTAAGCCTCATCAGAAAGGTCCACCTAAATATACTAGTAAACCCTCAAAGTAATGCTGTTCAGAGTCCTCTGTCAAAAGACTGCATTTTCCTTCTATTGTGTACACATGGGCTTCTGTATCAAACTTCCTACCTTTATCTTAAAACCTCCTTGCCCCAGGCGTGAGCATGCTTGGTTTGCTCCACTTCCCCACCCCCTTCTCTGCTGTAATCTGAACCCAGAGCTATAAGTGAGCAGGGAGAGACTCAGGCAGGAAGTGATGTCACACCAAGCTAATATTGCAGCTGCTATCCTAAACAAAGCCTGTAGAGCGTTTTACTCCGGTATGGTAAAACATTCTACAGAATAAATATAGCTTACACTATTGCAGCTAATATATTTGCCTCCAAAGCTTTTTTCTCCTTTAAGTAAACTTGGTATGTTACATTAGGTTGTATTTACAGGGGGGGGGAGTTGTTGGTTATACATATAGTGCACAAAAGACAAGGAAACAAACCCACCACCTTGTTCATGTAACACATAAGAATATGCCAAACTATCATTTTAAATGCCAGAAGTTCAGGTGACAAAATGCCCAGGGACACATTGCTCTATAGGGCCAACATTGATAGTTATTTTAGAGATTTGCTCACCACTATTTAGCAAATAAAACCCATCTAATTCTGAAATTAATTTGTTCTGTAAGGAGGGCCCTAAAGCCCTATTGGACCCAGGGTTGTTAAAAAGTGGTTTCTTTATATGGATTCCTGAAGTAAACAGGAAAGAAAGTTAGTTTAAGTGTGTGACAATGTTTTGATTCAGTTTTAGCCAAACCAATGTCATTGCCTTCTACTGACTTGTGTGGGAAGAGACTGGCAGCATGCAAATACTCCTAGTTAAAGCCCCAAGCACTCAGCCTTTTACTTTCAAGTCAATGCGAGACAGCAGGGGGTGATTTTGGGGCCGGTACCCCCCCCCCCCCATGAACCGACAGCTTTAAAGAGGACAGTCAACTGGATTTACTGGGGTACTATGTACATACAGTAGAACCTCCATTTTATATCCCCTGATTTTAAATTGTTGTTTTGTGGTCCCATCTATATATTATGCATTATACATTTCCCTGATTTTACACCATTTTTCTGGTCCCCTGAAAAATTTAAAATGGGGGTTTGATTGTACGTATGTTTATTTGTATAGCGCTCCTTGAGGGCAAAGCACTGTACAGCAAAGTTAGTAAAGGGGTCCCTGCATTATTAGAAATACAATTCACAATACAGATGAAGAGCTCAGTGTCAAGTGTACTAGTGTGTTTTGCAGCCCCCCACAAGTGAATACAATTTAACAAAGGGGTGTCCAACATACAAGACTTTCAGTTCATCAGAAATAAGACTTCCAATTAACTCTTTCCCTTTGTGGCTGTTTTTCCAATATTGAAGTTTCATTTTTCACCTGTCTTTCTGAAGCAGCTACTTTGGAGGGATTCTTTAGTCATCTCAAACCTCAAAGTTCAGACGGGTTCATTTATGTGTAACTTTTAAATGGAGAGGGGAGTGGGATTGATATTATAATTCTGTCACACCATTATGTGTTTTAGCACAATTGAACATTAAGCAAGAGTAGTGAGACAGGTTTTTAGGCAGGCTCACATGAAGCTCCAGCACAGTAATGCAGGCAAGCAGATGTGTCATGTTTGTAGCCATAAATTCATTCAGCAAGAGAAGCCTATTCTCCTGGATGTGATCACTTAGATCTGGACTCTTCGAAAGAATAGCAAGACAAGATCAGAAGCCGTGCGAAGGATACCACACAGATGGCAACATCCTAGATGCAGTAATAGAATAAATATAGAACATGGCAGCAACATCATTTAAGGAACACATGCCAAGAAACTAAATACAAAACTATCAGAAGAAACTTCCACACAACCATGCCACCAATTGCGTATTTGCACCGCAATGCAAGTGGGCCAATAATATTCAAAGAAATTCTGCAGGATCTACAACATGTACTTCACACCAGTGCCCTGTATGTTTCCAAAGAGGAAAACTAGATCAGCACTTGACATGAAATTCAAGACACTGTATCTGTAGAATGCTTGCTTGTGCTGTGAGCAAGTCTTAAATACACTGCAGCCTAGAATATTAACCCCATATTAATTTGACTTACTGAGCTGCCAAGCTGTGGTACAGCATAATTGTGCCGTCTGCAGAGAAAATTCCCAGCAGGAGTTAAGCCTGGAAACACAATATGTAGCTTTACCACCTGATCCACTATCCCACAATAGGTTTAACACATCCAAAGGTCGAATTTTAAAATCTCACATAAAACTCCTCTAGATTTGAAATTATACCAATATGAAATTTAACAAAATCTATTTTGACAAAAAAAAACAAATCAAATTCCATTTGAATTTAAGAACTCAAAAAAAAAACCAAAAAAAAACAAAAAAAAAAACACACAACTCGAATGTCAGGAAGGCTGCAAACAACTCCAAGTTGATCCCTGGACCTCTCCCATTTACTTTGGGCTGAACTAGACAGTGCTATTACATCAGACACGTTGCCATGCGATGACACGCATGAGACGTGCCGGGGTGGCATGCATCTGACTTGTCTGATGAGGACTCAGCGTGTGGCATCTTTATCCGACAGTCTGATACATGTTGTTTGTACCCACGATTTTATATGAAGCGCAGTTCTTTTCTGCACATCCGACACGTAGGAGTGTTATTGCATGGCAACGTGTCTGAAGCACAGTGTAGTTCAGCCCTTAACAGGGCCGGAACTAGGGGTAGGCAGAAGAGGCGCCTGCCTAGGGCGCAAAGACGTGGGGGCGCTAGGCAGGTAACTGTTCAAAAGTCTTCTGAATACCCTTAGTCCGGTTGACTGGCTCCCTGGCTGCCCTTCCACCTGTCACTCTTCCATACCTTCCCAAAATAAAAATGGCAACAACGTCGCATAACGAGGAACCAGAAGGCAAAATGAAAGCCAAAGTAAGGACTCTCTTATATTAACCAATCACAGCAGAGCTTTGGAGATGACAGTAAGCACTCAAACCAATGAGATTTCAGGAGATGTGGCTGAATATAGAGGTGAAGCTGGAAGTTTTTCAGGGTAACTATCAGCGCTGCCATATTAATGCACATTAATAGCACAGTCATGACGGAGTAATAATACCATGTTGGCTGTGGATGCTGCCGTTTGAAGGGGAACTCCATTCAAAATTTAGGGTTCGGGGGCGGTGGTAGCCAACCGAATGCCTAGGGCACCCCGGTTGGCTTGGCCCGGCCCTGGCACTTAAAACAGCAATTCAGCAGGTTTTAGGTGGCAAATATTGTAATCCGAGTTCTTTAAGGGCCAGAGTATGATAAATCTAAAAAATGTAATCTATTTATTTATTTTTTTTTAAACTCCCAGTTTGGACCATAAAAAAGAATTTTTTTTTTTTTTTTTTTTTAGAAAAGTGGACTTTTCAATTTGACCCTTGATAGATCTGCCCCTTAGTCAATACTTATACAATAAACAAGTTCTCAAACTTATAAAGGCCATGTTGTGCTACCAATAGCCCATGCCAATAGCCTTTTCTATACATTCACGGAATAGCCTAGCTCTTTAGAACTAGTAAGTTAGACACATTATACATCCTGTTGTGAAGAAAAAAGGGGGGCTGCCACTGAAAATGAATCCTATTCTAGGTATGTGACCCGTTATCCAGAATGATCTGGGGGGTTTTCTGGATAAAAGATCTTACCATAATTTTGACCTTCATATGTAAAGTGAACTAGAAAATCATGTAAACATTAAATAAACCAAAAATGTTGGTATTGCTTCCAATAAGGATTTATTAGCCTGGATCAAGTACAAGGTACGGCTTTAGTTTCACCAAGAAAAAAAAAAAAAAAAAGAGTTGACTTTTCCTGAGTAATTTCACTCATACCTTCATGAGAATATAGCGTTCTGGCAAGTCACTCCAATACAGCATGTGTTTTTGATTTTCTTTGAATCACCTGTATAAGCACTTTCCATTCTAAGTGAAGGGGGGGGCTGAATGATGGTCGCCCCCCCCCCCTTACAAAATGCAGCATTTGAAAATGTAGACTCTGCTGTACCAAGTAGGGATTGCACAGGGCAAGGCAGTCGCACTTGGAAATAATTAGAGAAAGACTGAAGGAGACCCCAGAGAGCAGGCCTGCATTCCATCTCTGCGCAAACAATTTTTACCCATTTTATTTATTTTTTTCTATTTTCTAAATTCCCCTGGGCTAACCTGTACAAATAGAAACCACTACAGGGTTGCCAGGTTTCCAGCCGAATTGGGCTACTAATTTAAAGCCCAGGTGAAAGTACAAACTAGCCATGGTAGAGATTTAGCCTACTTTTTGGGCCTTTGGCTAGTTTGTACTTTGGAAGCCAGCCAAAGTTTTTTGTTGCCCTAATGTGCCAAGCCCGAGTCTCCCGATGCATGTTGGGCAATGTAGTTTGTTTAACAATTTGCCAGCTGCCAAGTTGAATGAAGACTACAATACCCAGCATGCAATGGGACCTAAGTCAGGAGTTACCAGATTTTTGGCTCTGTACCCCAGTCTCGCGTTTTCTGGCGACTTCTCAATTTCAGACAATTTTGGGGCAAAAATCTACTGACCACCAAAATGTCTAAAGGTTCACCTGTTTTACCAATATTTATTGAAATTGTACGTGTATTGGGTTCTTATGGGACCCCCTATACTTGCTGGCCCTCCCCCAGACCCCCTCTGTAGTTACACTCCTGGTGACGGGCAAATCTGCCCCATCGAAAAAATTACAAATCAGTGAAAATTTGACAGCAGTGCACAGGCAAAGTTCCTGCAAACTGGACTGTTTTTTTGGTTTACAAAATATTGAGAAAGATTGGGAAGGGTGGATGTTGTTTATACAGAGCTCATTGCCTCCAGTTAGGCCAAATTCTAGGAGGCAGGAAGATTAAAATCAAAAGCATTTTTCCTTGCCAGCTTTTAAACACTTTAAATACTAAGAAACAGAAAATATTTGGCCATATGTTTAACAAGAGGTGTATATAGGGGTTTACTCCTCCAACAAGGAACCCGCTACATGTGACCCGGACCGAATCACTTTCTCCAGGAGGGGGGGGGGGTAATACCATTAAAAACGTCACCTCATTAAAGGGAAGCGGAAGGCTGACTAAATAACTGACTCCGTTCCACCCCCTGTAGTGGTGAAAGGGTTACAGCGAGTGTGTCACAGCTTGAGGCTAATGGATAGGAATGGAAGGTGCAGGTAGAACACAAACGGGCTCATCTCTACCTGTAAGGGAACTAGAAGCGTCCAACACCTGTCGGCAGGGAATGCTGGGAGCAGTAGTAGTAGTAGTAGAGTGGGATAAGTCATACTTTCTCCTGCCCTTTGCAAAGTATCACGATGTTCCCTAGACTCCCGCAGTCACTTTCCCCCTAACTAGCCAAGTAGCCGGCGAGTGCAGGTTGCTGTCACGTTGGTGTCAGTGCGAGGGATCCCACTAGCCGCTGTCCCACACGCCGTGTAGCCTTACATAGGATCCCCAGCACAGGAGCTGAGCGCCCGGACATGCTGCAGAGTTATCCCTTTGGCCCGTAACTACTCAATAAGCCGAGCGTGGGTCCTTACCTGCTGCCATGTCTGAGCTACTGCGTGCTCTATGCAGCGATGGCGCGTGCTGTTCCGGACTGACTCTAGCCTCCTCCCCTGACCCAGCTGTGCAGATGCTGCCGCTCATAAAACCCACAAGGACCTGCCTCTTTATACGCGACAGCCACGTGACCAGGCCCCGCCTTCAATCCCCTGTGTAGAAACACACGAGCTCACACAGTCACTCTCCTCAATGGAGAGATTGTGAGGGAGACGTGCGCACGGGTTTCTGTGTCTCAATGGCTAATATTCTGCAACCACCGTCTTATAAATATAAAAATCACTCAGGACATAACTCAGACTGTAAGCTCTATAGGGCAGGGACCTCCTTCCCACATTAAAAAGTAAGAATTAAGGGCATTTGAAAAGTTGCTTAGAATAAGCCATTCTATAACTTGCTTAAAGCACACCAGGGGGCCCATTTACTTAGCTCGAGTGAAGGAATAGAGGAAAAAAACTTCAAATTTCAAATGTTTTTTTTGGCTACTTCGACATTCGACTACGACTTAGACTTCGAATCCAATGATTCGAACTAAAAATGGTTCGACTATTTGACCATACGATAGTTGAACTGTCTCTTTAAGAAAAAACTTCGACCCCCTAGTTCGCCACCTAAAACCTACCGAGGTCAATGTTAGTCTATGGGGAAGGTCCCCATGGGCTTCCTAAGCATTTTTTGGTCGAACAAAAATCGTTCGATCGACGGATTAAAATAGTTCAAATCGAACGATTCGAAGGATTTAATCGTTCGATTGAATGATTTTTCATTCGATCGAACGAATAGCGCTAAATCCTTCGACTTCGATATTCGAAGTCGAAGGATTTAACTTAGACAGTCGAATATCGAGGGTTAATTAACCCTCGATATTCGACCCTAAGTAAATCTGCCCCTTAGGGTTAGTTCACACGAGCGACAATCTCCCCGAACTACCTCAGCGTATTTTCCCATAGGCTATAATGAAAAGCCCCCTGTGCTGATGCACACGCGGCGGTGCGTTTTCCATAGTTGCCCGAAGTGCCTCACTTCGGACAACTATGGAAAACGCATCGCCACGTGTGCATTAGCACAGGTGACTTTTCATTATAGCCTATGGGAAAACACGCTGAGGCAGTTCGGGGAGATTGTCACTCAGAAGACAAGGCAATTTGTCGCCAGGCGACAAAATCTCCTCGAATCTCCTCGTGTGAACTAACCCTTAAAGGTGAACCACCTTTGTACACTGTTAGCCACATGAGTTCTGGGCTGAACACTTTGTTCAACATTTGCGAACCTGGACAACTTACTTACTGAAGTAATATGACTGCCTTTGTTTACATTTGTGACTAGCATGGGGGCTACATCCAGCCAGTGACAGTTTATTTAAATATATATATATATATATATTTTTCTGAGACAACTGTGTCTTTGATGAGGATTATTTTGGATAGCAGAGTGCCAAGGCTTATTATCATCATTATTTATTTATATAGCGCAGACAAGATACTCAGTGCTTTACCTTAGTTATAACAAACAGGGAATAAATGGTGGATAACAAATGAAAGTTACAGAGTACAATAGGATTAGAGGGGCTTACATGCGAGCGTTTACATACTAAAGGTTAGGGTACAATTGAGACATTAGGATTTTAGAAACAATTTGTGATTTATGATACAGCAATGGTTGATTAATTAAGTTACATTAAATAAGCTTCTTACAGGTTGGTCTTTAAGGAGCGCTTGAAAGTTTGGAAAGAAGGAGAAAGTCTGAAAGCTCGAGGCAGAGAGTTCCAGAGAAAAGCAGATGCCCGAGAGAAGTCTTATAGTCGAGAATGGGCAGAAGTGATGAGAGGAGAAGCAAGGTGAAGATCAGAAGCAGAGCGAAGGTTTCGTGAAGGAGTGTATTTGGAGATCAGGAATGAAATATAGGGAGGGGCTTCATTATTAAGGGCCTTGAATGTGAGTGTTAGTAATTTGAATTTGATTCTAGAGGAGATTGGGAGCCAGTGAAGGGACATGCAAATGGGAGCAGCTGATGTTGAGCGGTGATATAGATGAATGAGTCTAGAATATCTGCAAGGAGTTGGTTGCAGTAATCAAGGCGGAGATGATGAGAGACTGAATCAGTGTTTTAGTTGATTCTGAACTGAGATATGGTCGTATTTGGCCAATGTTGCGCAGTTGAATACGACAAGATTTTGCAAGTGTTTGAATATGTGGTGAAAAAGACAGATGGGAGTCTAGGATAACTCCTAGGCAGCGTGCCTGTGTGGTGGAATGAAAGGTGGTGTTGTTTACTGTGAGTGAAATCTGAGGGACAGGGGAAGATCATGGAGGAAATATAATGAGTTTTTGAGAGGTTCAGTTTCAGGTGGCGCTGTGACATCCAGGAGGATGAACTTGTTGCAACATATCTGTGAACCTTACGTTTTGGCTTCCACTGTATTTAGATGAACTTTGCTGAATGCAGGGACCATCCTATATAATAAAGTTGAAGTGTCTCTTACTCCAGTCCCTGTGTCCGTGGGATTGCGCTACTGCGCATGTGCCCCACGGACCGTATGTTCTAGCGCCCGTTAATTTAACGGGCTTAATGTCTAGTCTAATATAATTTCCCTTTCCAAATGTCTTTCCATTTTACACTGCTTCCTGCTTCAGTGTGTACTATAGTATGGGAACACTATATCACATACAGTATATCACAGACAGTATATATGAGCATAACTTAGTTTGATATAAGCTGCTTGCTGATGGAGGGTATTAGAAATCCTTGTGACAAATGACAATTTATCATATACAGGTGTGGGACCTGCTATCTAGAATTCTCAGGACTTGGGGTTTTCCAGATAACGGATCATTCCATAATTAGGACCATAGAAAATCATGTAAACATTAAATAAACCCAACAGGCTGGTTTTGCTTCCAATAAGGATTAATTATATTTTAGTTGGGCTCAAGTACATTATTACAGAGAAAAAAATTATAATTTATAACATTTTGATTATTTGGATAAAATGAGGATGGCCTTTCTGTAATTAATTGAGCTTAATTACAGATAATGGATCCCATACCTGTACCTTGGTTCATGATTTTATGCATATTATTGTTAAACTGATTACAGGAAAGCACGGGTTAATTTATAACAAGGCCAAAATTTAATTGATTTGCAATAACCATAATAATAATGGGCAAGTGCTGAGTCATTATATGTTACTGTAACCCTCTTATCCTCTTACTACAGATTTCAAAATAAGAGAGAGAGGGGAATGGAGTTACCTTACTGGAGGTCTCAATATTCTTCAAGGCCCCTTGCATATCGAGAGACTAATGTATAGATATCTTAAACCCTTCATGCTGGACTGTGTAAATCAAGTAGGTGCCAGGAGATCTTAAAAAAAAAAAGCAAAATAGCTGTTATTATAAAATTAGGTCGTATTCTTTTAACGTATTCTTTTTAATTTTTCTTGTATGGACTTTTGTCTGCTAGTTTTCCTGAACCTAATCAAGGCCAATGGGTTTAGTTTTGGATTCTAACAATAAAACTTTGGCCTCTTCCAATTATGATTTATGTTGGGCCTGAGCTCTGGAACGGCAGATCAGTATGAGACATTTTGCCATTGTTTATGGACTTTCAGCTTTTACTAATAGACCTTGTGAAATCATTAGCTGCCTGTTATAAAACAGGCCTTCTGTCAATGCCATTCAGCAATCCAGGATGTTGTAGAGGAGGAGAAAGTCTAACGTTATAAGATAAGAGCAGCTGGCAAGATTCTGTACTGACAGGAAGTCGTTACATGGTGCAATCAGTTTCATTAAGGCAGTGTTCTAAAATATAGCAGTAACAGTATAAAACCTGTTGAAAGACCTGGTATGCCTTTGCATGACCAGGTATTTCTGATCTCTAATGGAAGAAATAAGCATAAGGCCCATTAGCCTTCCATATGCTTTTGGCATGTAGGAAAAATCCTGAGTATCCAGAGGAAACACAGCATACAAACACCACATACTGTAGATAGTTCCCAATATTAAATCAGACTAAGTACCCTAGCCCTGTATTTCATACTATTATGCATCAGTTTTACACAATTTTAAAGTTAACATATTTCACATGGCAAAATATATTTCAAGATATTCCCTACCCCCAGGGGTCCCCAACCTTTTTTTACTCGTGAGCCACATTTAAATGTAAAAAAGAGTTGGGGAGCAACACAAGCATGAAAAAGTCCATGGGAATGTCAAATAAGGGCTGTGATTGGCTGTTTGGCAGACCCTATATGGACTGGCAGCCTACAGGGGACTCTGTTTGGCAGTACACCTGGTTTTTATGCAACCAAAACTTGTCTCCAAACCAGGAATTCAAAAATAAGCTCCTGCTTTGAGGCCAATGAGAGCAACATCCATGGGGTTGGTGAGCAACATGTTGCTCGTGAGCTACTGGTTGTGGACCACTGCCCTAACCCAAGGACTGCAATAGTTTTATATTCCACAACTGCCAAATAAGAAGAATCACTCCTTGACACTACTCAATTTTTAATGCATCAGCTTTTTGCAAGAGGGCATATCGGTTTCATGCTGTGTTGCAGTTCAGAGCTCTGTGCTGCTAATGTTCTGTTTTTTTGCCAGAATATTAGCCCAAAGAAGAAACTGAAGCTAGAATTCAAATAGGACTGTACAAAAACACAGCACAACGAGTTTTAGAGAACATTATGCACTTTTTGCACAGGAGATTAAAATTTGCAGACATTTACTACACCACATCCATATCATGATTTTTGGGTTGTTAAAGGGGATCTGTCACACTGAAATAATTCCAAATCGTTTTCTATAATATTAGCTGAGCAAAATAATATGTACCTTCACTATATAAACATTATTTACATTTTATTTCCTTCAGTCTTGGAAGCCAATCACAGCAAGAAGGCTTACATGCATATATTCCAAGATAATGGTTATACATCACTATCCGAGAAAACAGTCATCTATTAGAAAATAGCAGTAGATCTTTATTTAAATTACCGGACACAAAATCATGCTATGCTTATAAATGTTTATAATAAGAATTAGATAAATATAAAAAAAACCTTTATTTTAGTTAGCCTAGCAATTTACTAGATTAGCCAAATAATTGACAGGAATGTCTAAATTTATAATGGTTTCTTTTTGTTTGGAATACTATATGTATCATTGTCATCATTCTATCCTCCCATAGTAAACATCTCTATTAGGCCTTTTCAATAAAAATAATATTGATCAGTTAGGCAGGGGTAAGTATACATGTACAGGGGTAAATCCCTATGTATGTATTTAACTGATTTAAAGGCAATATTCACAGAAGGCGAGCTGCAGAACTGTGTCCCCAGCAGTAAATGTCACAACATGGTAAAGGTCCAGTTCTCAATCTCTCTGACTCACTGACACACCGATACAAAGCCTTTCACCTTTATATTCAGGACAGGACAGTAATTCACATCTCAGGCAGCATCTTAGCTGACAGTATCTTCAAGAAAACTTTGCCAGGTATTCAAGGAAACTGTGTCGGCAACATGCAGGGACAAATGCCTAAAATACAACTCCATTGGGCTCTATGAGACTTGGCTAAAAGCATAAGCACCTGTCTACACTTCTCATAGGGGCCAGTGGAAGGCAGTTACAGTCAAGTTGTTTGCAGCAGAAAACAAAATAAATTGTATTTGTGAAAATGATGACAGTTACCCTTTAAAGGTACAGTAACACCAACAAAAATATAAGTGTTTTAAAGTAATGAAAATGTCACGTAGTGTTGCCCTGCACTGGTAAAACTGTTTGCTTCAGAAACACTACTATAGTTCATAAAAAATAAGCTGCTGTGTAGCAATGGCGGAAATAAAAAAAAAAGCTATATGGCACAGGTTAACTAATGGATAACAGATAACACCATTATGTTCTACAAAGCTTATCTGCTATCTGCTGTGTAACCTGAGCCTTTTCTCCTTTAAAAGGCTGCCACATTGCAACACAGCAGCTCGTTTATATAAACAATAGTAGTGTTTCTGAAGCAAACACATCAGTTTTACTAGTGCAGGGCAGCACTGCATTATATTTTTATTACTATAAAACAATTTAATTTTTTGATGTTATTGGTCCTTTACCATTATTGTTATCGCTGCTCCTCTTGCTTGCTTTTCCATGTATGCAAGAGTTTCTCCCCAATATTATATAGGTTCTGCTACATTTAATTGCCCCCTGTGGCTGGGACTGTGTAGCAAAGTGTCTGCAGATGCTCTGTCATGCTTTGTAAGAGATCATGTTGACTATAATACATTCTTTTTATGTTTCTGTTAGAGAGTAGCTGGCTTATATTTTGATATATATGTACCTACCTGGAGATACCCAGAGCTAAAACCCTGTATCACTGCAGTAGAAAAAGTGACAGTATTATTCTTCTTGCTATGGTAACTGACCCCCACCCAATTGAGTTTTATTCAGTCTAACTTCTTTATTTATGTAGCACCACCATATTCCAAAGGCATTTACAATGAGAGAGTAAAAGGACACTGATCCTGGTGCCTCCCAAAATTGCTGTGTCTGTTCCCCATATTGTTACAACACTGGTCAACTGTACAACGAGCAGAGGCAATGATATACAGGCCCATTCCCAGCAGGTTTTTTCGCACAAGTTTTCAAGCTTGGCAGGCAGGGGACATCACACCCAGAATTCCCCCAACCACCCCTGACAAACTCCACACAGGATAAAAATATAATTTCAAACAAAATAAACATTTATTGCAGCTTTGCAAACATGTGTCGATGTTTTTTTTTCTATGTCAAGGTAAAATATAAAATAAAAATGGGACCAAGTGATTAACCAGTGACACAGTTCAGTGGGTAAATCCATTTAATCCAATACAGGGGACATCACACCCAGAATTCCCCGAACCACCCCTGATAAACTCCAAACAGGCTAAAAATATAATTTCAAACAAAATAAACATTTATTACAGCTTTGCAAACGTGTCAATGTTTTTTTTTTCTATCTCAAGGTAAAATATAAAATAAAAACGGAACCAAGTGATTAACCAGCGACACAGTTCAGTGGATAAATCCATTTAATCCAATACGAACGCTGAGATAGTCCCTGCTGGAGGAGATTGCTGTCCAACAGATTGCACTTTCATTTTCTTCCGTCAGCTAGTACAATGTGTGTCAGAATTAAAATAATAATGAAAAAGAGCTTTTTGTCTGACACCTAATTAAACCACAGTGTTATTAATACAAAAAAGGGGCAGATAAATGGTGTACAATCAATTCCATAGACA